>NW_025777970.1:0-82605 GCF_021130785.1 Homalodisca vitripennis
TAAAAAACCGGGTCCACTTATCGTAACCTACCCGCCCTCTCTAACACTTAACTTGGGGAACAACGGCTTAAAGGTTACCTATCCAAGCTGCAGCCACGCTCAACGTTTGTTTTGATCCTGTTATCTTGCGATAACCGTTGTACCCACAACACTGTGCTATTGGAAAACTATTATTAAAGTATTTTACTAAACAATATACTTTAAAAACTATAGCTATGACAATTTCAAAATTGTGTTGTAATATAAAGTAGTTTATTAAAATACAAGGCTACTACAATAGCTTAATTAAAAAAATTATCATAGAAGAATAGTTTCAACTCACCTAGGCTAAAAATTATTTTTAAATTTTAATATAACTTAGCCTAGACAGAAAAATACCCATGAAAATTAACATAGGCTACTCTACAAAATTCAATAGGATAATCCGTTTGGTTAATTATTTGGTTTATGAATAACTTATAGGCTAATACTTGTACACTTGTTACCTATTTTTCTTCTAATGAATACAAAAGTTTATACTATCAGTGTCAGTAGTAGTTTCTGGCACACTAAGCGAAGCTGAGTTTACTGCACTTCTGTCAATTATTGAATCATTAACTGCCTCCAGCTGATTACACTTATGATAATAGTATCGATTTTCATTATAAAAATATTCATATACTGCACTATGACAATACACACAGCTGTCAGTTATGGGTGTGTGCTGTTTGGAAATAAAATGTTGATGTATAGCTTCATGACAAAGCTCTATATGCTCTTTACACTCACTACAATAAAACTTTTGATTTTCTGTTGATGTTGATTTATCATATCGAATATTTCGATATCCTGTAAAAAAGGGATGAACTGCGTCTACTGTAATTCTTCCAGAAGAAGTTGAAAAAGACAGCACCATCAACTAAAGAAGGTTCTATTATTGTGTGTTGACAAGTTTGTAATATTTCAGTACTACGGTTTTGATATGTAGACTCACTGTTGCAGTCTGTATTAAATACAGTTCCAGAATTTAACTCCATCTGATTAACATCACTTTGTCTTTGGTTTGTATGTAGTTCATTAAAACGTTCATTGATTTTTATTCTATTCTCACATTTTTCATGATCCATTCCATATAAAGTGTCGAAGAAGTTGATTGGGACACTTAAATTTTAGAATATTTAGAACTAAATAAGTTGACTAATTAACTTGAAATGAATTGTGTAAAAAATTCTCCACGCTAAAAAATTACTTCAATTTAGAGGTTAATAACAACAAAGGACACGCACACAAAACTATTAGAAAGCAGAACATTTTGCAGACGAATTTTGTTTCTATTGTGTTTTTTTTTTTTAGCTAACTGTAGCCTGTTTACATCTAACTTTGAACATCGAACCATGCAACCTCAATCTTTTATATTGAATGTCAACTTCATTCTTTTACCCTTGGTTATAGATACTTAGAAGGATTTATAAGAGAGATTTATAAACAAGGCTTTAACCTGGATTGTGGAACTTCCATAAACCAGGCTTTCTACAATTGAGATTATTCATATTACAAAATTAAATGTTACATCTTGTTGTTCTGGTGCCCTTTCATTTTTATAGCAAATACTGATATAGTTTTTATTTTTCCATGTCCAGTTGTACTTTGATTTATAAAAAATGCGTTCTTTCCTTTTTAGTGACGTTCTAAAATTCTAGTGGGAAACATTTACATAATAAATGACTTTAATAATGAAAGCCGAGTTTCGCTCTAGTTCACCTTCCCCTTAGTTTAGTATCTAGAATCTGACGCTGTCACATACTTGACTCCCGGAATCTAGAGTTATGTTCCTTGAAGAGATTAAAAAAAGACGGCGCCGAAGAAGCTTAAAACGAACTATTTACATCGTTACGCTATCAGATACACCTATACTACAAAATGTAATGTAACTTAATCTAGGTAAAGAGGCGTTTTCGTTGTCTCGACTTGACACGCAAACATCAAAACAGATATTGTAAAAGTTACAAAGAAAATTGCTAATCAGAATTTGTGTACATTTCTAGAAAAAAATCCTGTATCCTTGTTCCTTCCCAAGCTCTTCACTTTCCCAATATTATTTCATTAAGAAGAAAAAACTTTTTCACAAAATACTGACATTAAAAGAGAATATAACAGGCATCCATTCGTGAATTGTTTGGCAGAAAATTTGTTTGGTAAAGCTAGTTCTGTTCGGTGATCCTTACATAATACTATTGTATTAAAAATTCAGTTTGGTGATGTAATCTATTTTAATCTAATAACTTTGTTTTGCTGTATTACATTTATAATGTGGGGTATTTTTTATTATTTTAAGGATTAAATTCTAAAACAATATGAATTATTTACATTTATATCAAAGTCATCAGACATATTTTGCAAAAGTTGTATTCCCTTTTTATTATAAATACAATATATTCTTAAAAGAGTTTTGTTATTATTCATCAATTTAAATTTAATTTCAAAAAGCATACATTCTAAAAATTGTTGAAGCATATATTTAAATGCTACTGCTTCCTTTACTTATAGTCAAATTATATGTAACACAGACAAGATCAATAAAAAACCACACACAATAAATTATAATGACCAATGGCCAAATTTCCAATGTAAAAGATATAAATTTTCATGGCTTATTTCACATACACATACACATTATATGTCCGAAAGAGGCCTGTGTTTAACTGCAACATTATATAAATAAAGACACTAAACTGTTGTAAAATATTGAATTTGTGAAAGACCAGGATTTCCTGGCCATTCGCCATTGTTCAGTGATACAAATAATAAGTAACACTGATCAGACACCAGATTACACATCGTGAAACATAGTGTTACTGACTATTTCGATCACTGAACGATTATATGAATGGATAATATACAGTAATATTGCGGAAGTAGTGGAGAAACGTCACAATTTCTAGCCAATTAAAACTAAAACTGATAATATTACAATACTTACACATTATTTGGATAAGTTCTCTACCAATAAAGCCAATAGAAAGTTTCAAAATTGTCACTACCCACATTTTACTAAATACAATGCAATTTCATTAACGTATATTATATAAGACAAATTAGTGTCTAGACAAATGACTAGTTAAAAGCATCGAAATCCTGTTATCCTTTCAAATCATCTATCGGCCATAGTCAATAATTAATTTGAAACAAACAATTTATATGCTTATTTTAATCTTTAATGTTTGAAGATCATTAAGAAATAGCTATGACTTATTTTTTCCGATTAATCCAATATTTATAGCAAATTATTATAACGATAGCCACAATATTTTAAGTACTTTAAGTATTTGTCGTACCCGTAATTTATTCAGATATGTCATATCCGTAGGTGTTGTTCTTTTTTATGTAGTAAGTATAATATCTAAACAATTATAGCACGGGAAGTCTTGGGTCCGATTATACGTTATAACAGTAATATATAGGAGTATAATTTGTCTTATAGATAAAACTATTTTAATAGACATAATAAATTTTTTTGTTGAGATATAGTAAAGTTTCCGAAATTTCTAAACGGCGAAACGAGAATTCGGAGATAAAATAAGCTGGAAAGTCCGTTCTTAGTGATAAACAAACCATATTACTTTCTTACTTTCCTCCTGTTTTAATTATTTTTTTTTAGATAAGATTTGAGGTTTTACTTCCTTTTGGATACTTGTGCAAATCGTAATTACAAGACAACCAAGTAGACTGAAAATACGAGATAGGGTGTCTTTTTAAAAATGAACACAGATAGCCATTTTTAAAGATTGAAAACGTCAAATATTATTTACCATTCTCTCCTAGGAAGTAACACATTTTAAATTCCAGAATATATAAAATAAGTATTTGTCCCGTAACATTTTATACAAAGTGGAAAAATTAACTAGTATTGAAAAATTTCAATAATTCCGATCATATTTGACACACTGTAAAAATTGGACATCCTTATCATCAGCCGTTTCCATTGGGCTTGGTTATAAAATGGTCCAAAATGTCAACTTCAAATCCCTATAATTTAGACGATATGACCTCTGACGGTCAACACCACCTTTTTGACGTTGGTATATTAAAAATTAGCTTACAGAGCTTATCATCTGTGTACAAAGTTTCATTGCGGGCACTTGTTTTGTTTAGTCTCACGAGTGACTTTTATTAGGGAACGCCCATTTAATGATACATTTTCTACGGCTGAGTTATTATATTTGGGATATTTATTTATTGTACATTTAACGGAAAACCTTTGTGGAAAATAATACATACGAAAAACTGTATAGATTTTGTGTAAGATCGCTTTTTAACAACTAGTTTATAAAATATATATCAGTTTTTGAATTTTTGTGAGCGCCTTCAGATTAATAACTGTAACATTGATGCACGGAATACAAACGGACGATAACTTCGCGGTCTGGACGATAAGTGACGTTAACTTCACGGTGGCGGATAGAGATCATATTAACACAGCTGATAGTTTTTGCCGCCAAATCTAGATAACAGAAACTAGAAACAGACAATCTCAGAAGCCGAGTTCAGTAACAAGAACAGTTTAGTTTTAGGGTTATGCTTATGTTAGCGATCAGAGTAATCCCTAAGAAAATGCATTCTGTTAAATGAAAAAAAACTTTTTATACTATTTTACCTGTGTTTATAAATTAATTTGTGTTGTATAAGTTGTTCGTTTTCCTAAAATAAAAAAAAATTGTATTTTATAGAATTGTTCACATTCCATTGGGTTTCTTGAAAAATGTCACAAACATCGAAAAAGGACCAGAAAGTGAATTTGCCATGGTAAGTAAATAATTACTGGATAGAGTCAAATAAGTAGCATCCTTACCTATACCTTTCCTTTAGTAAGATTGCAAATAAAATAAGTGCAAAATAGCCTAGGCTAATACAAATCAATACTTAAGTGGTGGGGTTAAGTTCTGACACTGACCTGTAAAGTTACATTGACCCTTTGTAAAGCTGTACATGTGAGCAACAACCTCTTACACATGCCAACTGATTCAAGACACAAACTAATTGAAGTTAATCCCAACCTAGAATTTCAAAGGAAATAGTTCCACCCATTCAGTTAAGGCATTCACAATTGGGATTCTTCCAGGAAGTTGAATACTGTGAGGTGAGGTGTTCTTGGCAACCTTTTCTCCTATAGGTACTTTGTAAGTAGCAGTTTTCCAGAGTCATGAGAACTCTGAGCCAGCTTTTTGAGGCAGAATAGCCAAATTGTACTGTAGACAATTTTAAGGTAGTCTAGGCCTAATGATATTTTACATTTTCATAAAAAAAGCTCAAACTGGCAATCTTACTTAGCTTAGGGTACGATAAGCGGACCCGGTTTTTTATATCGAAATTGGCAAACGATATTACATAATCATAACCACCGATATATAATCAATCGATACTGATTACTTATTTTGAACAAATAACTTAAATAATCTATATCAACAGCTGTAAGCACTTTCAAATAATACATGTAAGGTAATATTTAAATTTTACATATAAGTAACATTTGATTATTAAAAATGGCAGTCAATTTTTTTAAGAATAGGCTACTACACAACATTGCTTTGAAAGATGATAAGACATGTTTTACGTGGCTTCAACATGTTGGACTCATACTGAAAAATTCATTATGTGAAATTTGTGGGAAAGAACAACTGTAACTGTGAGAGGAGCAGATGTGGTCGTCTTCAGTTTTCCTAATTTTGCTTATAATAATTTTTTTCATAACTAAATATTAAATCCATATTTTAATTTAAAACATATGATTGTTATTGAGGACTATAGATACTTTTATATCGATTGATAGTCTAGGATTTGAGATGCGAATATCGTATCGTCGATATAAAAAACCGGGTCCGCTTATCGTACCCTACCCCTTAGCTAATTTGCAGGATAAGTAACATAATTAATTAATAGAAATATGAATTTTATACAGCATTTTTACTTAACCAATCTAGTATAGCAGATGTAGGGTAGACTTTAAAAAGCAGCCCTACACTCGTTATTCGCTCGCTATTATAGAATGGTTCAATTATTTTTATCCGAATGATAATTCGATATTACAGTGTATTTAACTTATCATATGATTTCAACTTCTTAGTTATAGTAATTTTAATGTAAACAATAAACAACAAGAAGTAACTAATATTTTGAGACTTAGGCAATGAATATGAAGAAAATATAAAAGATATTTCTTACAAGTGACGAGATTTGTTTAAGAAGCTTCAACATGTGGGTTTGGCTCCTGGTAACACATGGGGAGAATTCTTTCCTCCATTTTACAAAAGCGGTTACTTAATGATATCAAGCTGGGCAAGTTATAAATATTGTAAGGTTTCTTTGATAGCTGATGTGAAACTGGCAGTAGATTTCATCCATAAATAGAACAAGTACCTGGACCTAGTTCATAAACTGAATCCTAACCTAGTTCATCAACTCAAACCATACAAAATATATATTTAATTAATAACGTGAAAATAAATACTACAAATAAAGATTTTAAATGAACAAACACTACTTTTTTGATAATAATCTCCATTTATAATGGCCATTTTCAAGACTATACACATTTAACAAGGCAAGTTCTGAGAAACTCTAAAAATGGTTGTGTACCTCAAAAACGTATCGGCCGATTTGATAAAACTTTCTATGGATATTTATTACATGGTCTACTGTACTAAAATTTAAGTCTCATTCTTAGGCCGTGCCTATTTTTTTAGCCATACCGATTTTACAGGTTATTTGCTGAAATATGAAATCTATGGACGGCCGTACCTCAAAAACGTATGAGCCAATTTTGATAAAACTGTCTATACACATTCATTACATGGTCTACTATTCTACTATACAGTCCTCATTCTAAGGCCGTGCCTATTTTCGGAGCCACACCGATTTGGGGCCTAAGAATGAGGGTAGTAATATAATACAGTAGACTATGTATTCAATGTAATGTATTAAGTAAATTGTATAGATTTTTTTGTATTTGTTCTTTTTGTTTTTTAAATAATAAAATTAATTTAGTTTTATTAATTGAACTGGTACAGGAACTAGGTTAGTTGTAGTTCAGGAACTAGGTCAGGAATAGATCATGAACCAGGTTAGGATTAATGTCAGAGGATTAGTTCTTTTTATGGATGGAATCTATGGGCAGTTTCACACTGCTTCTTTGCCATCTAAGTCTAGGCCAGAGTTGGTTTTGTTGTTTTCTAATGTTATTGTGAAATTTGTGTATTTAAAATTGTAATGTACGAGATTCTTCTTGTTACAGTAATTTATTATAACTCTGTGTATGATTTTTAAATACATCCTATACAATAAATAACTCTTAAACCATTTAAAAACAACCCCTCGAATTTCCGCAGGCGTATACTTTATTTAAAAGAATTGAATGGCCAACTGTATCAAATGCTTTTGTAATATCTAGAAAAAGCCCTGTTACATTTTTACTATTGTTAATCCCATTACCCAATCTACTCATAAACTCAAGCAAAGCCGTTTCCGTACTCATGGCTTGTCTAAATCCATACAGATTTGCACTGAAAAAATTGTATTTTCGAGAAATTGTAATAACTTTTTCATGATATTGTCAAATATTTTTGCAAATGTAGACAGTAATGATATAGGTACATGTAGTTATTACAAGAGGTCCTAGAATCATTTTTATAAATTGGTATTGACTTACAGCCTCTTTCAACTTTTCTGGAAAATCCCCTGTCTCAGAAAGCTCAAGTTTATAATATACAACATCTGCAAATTTGCTATATGTATCTTTAACCAATGACGTGCTAATACCATCCAGACCTGTTGCGGTACTTGTTTTTAAGGAATTAATTGCTATTATAAGCTTATTTAAAGTTGCAGGAAATTAAAACATTGATTGAGTGGTCCATTGTTTCACAAATAATCTTTCTATATTCGTGTAATTAATATTATTTGGTTTCTTAATATTGTTTGATTTAGTTCACCAGGAATAGATAAAAAATATTTGCTACATTCATTAGCCACTATTTCGGGATCAGATACTATATTACCATTTATTTCTAAAGCTATCACAGAATTATTGCATTTTTCTGACCGTTGTGTCCTTTACAATACCCCATGATTTTTTAGAATTACCATTACAGTTTTTTAAAATCTCAGAATAGTATTTGTTTTTTAAAATACGTATGTCAATCTGCAACTTATTTCTGAATTCTAAACTGTTTCTGCATTACTTCGTTATTAGGATCCTTCTTAAGATTCTTAAATAGATTATTTATAATTTTAATACACTTGCATGTAGCTGAATCAATCCAAGGTTTAAGTTTAGTTATGTTAGATTTGTTCAATGTTACGACCCTTTTTGAATTTGTAATTATAAGATTTAATTTATTATAAAATACGTCAAACGCTATATAAGCGTTACGCTGCTGAAAAACGCCACACCAATCTGCCCTCTACAGGTTTTTAATCAGCTGTTCATTGTTGACGCGATAAGACAACTGCGCGACCTTGAGCAAGTCGGACGGCGCGGGAGGAGCCCCTACCTGCATACAGACAGCTGTTATTAGTGGTCGGATACACAATTAATATTAATCACACTCGCCTCAATTTTCAATTTGTTTTTGTTTGATGATTTTAAAAGTACATGATCTAAACATGTTTTTGAATTCGTAGTTACTCTAGTAGGGTCGTTAATAAGTGATTCTATTCCATTACAAGCCAAGGTAAGTTTATAATCGTCAATTTCTGAATTATCATCCAAAATATTTATATTCATGTCACCCAAAATTAACATAACCTTACATGTCATAATATTTGGTTTTTGTAGATACTGTCTTAATTAGTCAATGAAATTTGTAATAGGATGTTGGTGCTTTTTATATACAGTAATTAAATTTATAAGATATCCCATTGCCTTAAAAGAAAAATTCAGTATATCAGCCGATTCAAAATGAATTGGTATTGATTCAAATTCAGTGACGCTACTATGGACAAAAACTGCAATACCGCCAGCCCTATAATCTTCATTTGTTTTTGCATGTAAAATATAATTTGAATTTTATAGAATGGTGTTTCATTGGCATTAATCCAAATTTCCGATAAAATTATTATTTTAGGTAGCCACTTTAGTACGGATAAGTTCACTAGGAACAAATCAAAATTAGCTCTCAAACTTCTAATGTTTTGATGAACAATTACCAGACCTGCATTTTGGTTTAAGATTTCAATACTTTCGTAGCTGTAAGATAAAAGGCCGGGGCGTCAAATCACGAATTTGACGTTACCAACGTATTCTGCTCACCCTCCTGATCAAAATATATATATATATATATATAGTACTAGGGGGTGCAAATGACAAATAACATGATTTTAGGGGGTATATTCATAAGTGGCTAAGTTTCTAATGTTTTAATGTTCAGTTTGTGTCCTGTGTCTGGATAATCTGTTTACTTGAATATTATCTGCGCCTGGGACTGATACCAGCCTGATAACGTATCTGTTATCTGAGTTCTCCGGGGCAGAGTCAGTGCTTCACAGATATTGTTCAGTAGGTGAATCAACCATCCACTAGTTCGACCAACCCTAGTGAATTGTGTGTGTCGGAGTGTTTAGTAGGGCATGTAAAGAGTTTACGTTTTAACCGAAACGAAATTATTTCCTTTTTAATTGAACATGGAATTTTTAATAATGAGTGTATTTGTTCGTAGTGCAGTCGCGTGTTGTTTTTAAACCGGGAGACTTTGTTGTTTCGTTGCGATAGGAAAATTAGAAAAATTAGTAAGAAAAGAAGTTTTAAATGTTGCAATTTTTAAAAATCCACTTTTTTTGCTGCTGCTCAGCTATATCCGCCAACACACTAATGGTAAGTGTTCTCTATTTAATATTTTACTGATAGGTACTATCTCGAGGGATGTTTTTCTTTAATTGACATCAGCGCGGGGCAAGCCCGCGCTGATGGCCGGAGGCACTCGTCTCATTTCGATAACAAGTAATTAATTTGTTGCTCGAAATTAAGAAAAACATTGTTCATTTTGATCAAAATTCTGTTCATTTCAGTATTATTTTTCATTTACGTTTGCAAAGATGGCGGCGCAACCGATGACGTCATCACGAGGTTGAATCATGGTCATTGGTCACAAAAGGTCACGTGACGCTAGACGTGGATGTAGAACATGGAGATATTACTGAATAGTTATTTAATTTTTTATGTTCTAGAACTTCGTTATTTCTCATATCCACCCCATCAAACCTTATACTTTTTTTGTTCTAAAGGACGATTCCAATAAGTTAATAACGCAAAACTCGTAGTTTTCCGCTCCAGCCGTTAATATGGTAATTACCAAATTATGTTCTTACAATTTAATATTAATAATTATGGTGGTTATTTTTACTTTAAGGGCTACATAAGGATGGGTTGTATAGTCTCTGGGTTAGCAATGGGTTTTCTTTTATTGGAAAAGGTCTGTTTAGTATATAAAAATACATTTCAATTTAGTTTATAAAGGGCAAAGCCCTTGGTCAATTTGAGAAAGTGATCATTAAGGTATCTTATTCCATTCCTGAGAAAAAAGTACACTTGTAAGCTATAATGTTAACTTTTGGTTATAGATATCAATGTCTTCACAATACCTTTAAAATACGTTTTTGGACTTTTTGAAGGATAAAAATATTTCCCTTTCTTTTTTCAAAAGGGTGTGGAGGGGACTAACTTTAAAGTTTCAAATTGCAACCCTTATCTTGTGACATGTCATTTTAAAAGTAAATTCAAAATAAACACAATGATATGAACTAAATATCTCTACGAAAATTCTAGCAAAAGTTATGGGCAATCAATACCTTACATCTAAGGGTGTAAATTAAGTCCTGATTCACCTGGGTATATTCCAAACGGATTGAGATATCAATGTACAACCTTCACCATACTTACTATTAATTAATTTTTTGGATTTTTAAAGAATAAAAATATTTCTCTCTTTTTTTTAGAGATGTTATATATATATATATATATATATATATAAAATTAATTTTAATAAAGATCTAATCACAAAAAAAGTACTTGTTCCGCTGGGAAAAGTGATTCATAGGCTATTGCCGTTTTTACAAATTTAATGAACACGTACACACACACACACACACACACACACACACACACACACACACACACACACACACACACACACACACACACACGAGTCAACTCTCAATAACTTGAGTTTTAAGCAAATGATGTATTTTTATAAAATACTAGCGGGCCCGGCGCGCTTTGCTGCGCATTTCAATAATTTTTTGCAAAAGTTGCCCGCGGCTTCGCACGCAATTTCCCGTTGAAAACAGTACACTATATTCACTTATTCTTTTTCTATCACATTCTAAACATTGCTGAGATAATTGATAGTCGTTCCATCGTGAGCCTCTTGGGCGTATTATGAAGGTATGTACCATATTCCTGCCTCTATCTAGCTGTTACCCACGGCTTCGCACGCAAATCTTAAGAACCGAAATCCTTATATTACTTAGTAAATTTTTTTTTTTTACTATAATAAATTTTAGATTAAATTAGTTATATCTCCGATGCCACGATTGAGCTTGCTTTGTTGTCTCGATCGAGAGAATATGTACACACGGAGTTTTGAGAACCATACTTCTGTCAAAAAAAACAACTAAGGTTGATTTTATAACATTCTTTATATTTGTAGCCAACGTAAGATAGTAATTATGATATCTGCATTACTCTTCTGATCAAGCATGAGCATGGTTTATATTAAATAAATATTGCAGTTAAAGGTGAATTTTTACGTCAAATTTGAATTGTATTATCTGGATAGTAAAGTCTATGTTTAACAGTGATTGCAAAAACAGTTTAAACAAAATTTGTCGTTTCTCTTAAGCTTACTCTATGCTTTAAAACTATAAGTGTAATATATGTTTACAAAGAACAGCTGATTAAAAATTTGAAAAGACGTTAACATATGTTTGCTGCAATGCATTTCTTATGGGTATTTCTGTAACCAGTGGGGCGGAATCCTGAATCGGGAAAGGGATGGGCATAGCTTATAAACCTTCTCCGTGGAAAAATACATATACGTACAAATTTTCATCATGATCGGTCCAATAGTTCACGATTCCATAAAGGACAAACATACAAACATTCATTTTTATATATATAGATGAGAAGAAAATAATTAATCTGAAGGGGAAAAATATTATTCTAGTCAATGAGCCTTATAGTTATCAGGGAAGAAACTGTATATATATATATATATATATATATATATATATATATATATACATAGATAGATAGATATCATAAACACACACACACACACACACACACACACACACACACAATCTTTCAGAAATCTTATAATCATGATTGTTCTTGTTCATTTGGAAACCCCTAATCAATTTTTCTATTTCAGGGTCGAGAAATATCGTCCCAGTACACTAGAAGATTTAATATCACATGAAGACATCATACGAACGAGTGAGTTAAACGCTAAATAATAGTATACTTAATTTTTAATCAATATTACGTGTTATTATAGCACATTATTGAATTTATAATTTCACATGTATTAATAATTATTTATTTATTATATTTACTTTTACTTATAGAATTACAAATTATCTAAGTCAAGTAATATTACTTTTTAGTTAAAATTGAATTTATTAAACAAATTTACAATCCATTTTACATTTCAAAAAAATATATTACTAAAATTGCTTTTTCTTGTTTTCAAATGTTCTTCAACTCATTTCTTTTGCTCTTACCGACAATCTTCTCTTGTTTGTGGAGTTGAAGTTTGGTTATCAGATAAATCAGGATTAGGTAGTGGTACATAAAACATTTGTAATAAAGTAAAGCATGTCTAAATAAAGCATGCATTTGAAGTACATATTGTTTTTACTATTCTGACTGAATGCATAAGCAGGATTATGATAGAAATACACCAGGGGGATGACAAAACTTAAATCATTACTTTTGTTATCAGTAAACCACTTCATCAAAGAGGACCAATTGCCGCATCTACTGTTCTACGGTCCACCCGGAACCGGCAAGACCAGCACCATACTTGCTTGTGCAAAACAGCTCTACTCGCCAAACCAGTTCAGCTCCATGGTAGGTACAACCATTGTGGTGTAATAACTGCTATGCATTTCTTGCTATTATGATAAGCTTTTTTACTAGTTAGTTTTCTTTAACAGAAATCACTTCCTATAATCTTCAAATCAAATCAAAGAATTCTTTATTGTTAATTTCTTCAAGAAATAACATGGCGTCAAGCTTAAAATATTCATTTAGGGTTTAGAAGGGTCGCTGCACCAGCCAGTCTTTCAGTTGATTTTTGAGTTGCCTTCCAGTAAGATTCTTCAGATCCAGAGGGAGTGAGTTGTAGATCTTGCGTCCAATGTAAGAGGGTTTCTTACTGTATTTAGTGGTGTGATGTGCTGGTAGAATATAATCTTTAGCTCTACGAGTGTTGTAGTAGTGTACATCACTTCCTCTTGCTAAGTCTGTTTGGTCTGTGTACATGACCACTGCATGTATGTACAAAGACACAACCATAAGAAGCTTAAGTGATTTATATGCACTTCTGCAACTCTCTAATGGACTAAGTTCTGCTAGTGCCCTCACTGCTTTCTTCTGAAGTATTAGGATCTTAAAGAACTTATGGTAATATTAATTATAAAAATTAACTCTTTCTGGCAGTGGAATAGTTTAAACATTCTATAGACACTATTTAACAGAATTCCATCATAAATTGTACATAAAATATTACAAAATTTGAAATCGTGAAGTCTCAACAGTAAAAATAACTGTAGAATACTGTATGATTCTAGTTTAAATGTTATTTACTTTGAAATCTCTACTTTTAGATTATTTAGAAAGCAAAACATTGTCAGCTGTGTCTCACAGTGCCGCTGTAGTGAGTAGAAGTAAATTAAGGAGAGTATTAAACTAGAGTGGCTTCTTTAAAAAAAAGTTTTTATCTATTATAAATTCCATTAAAAATCATCACTCGATATTTCAATTTTGAAATTTTCATCAGATCGGGCAATAATTCTGATCAACACAACGTCCTATAATTTTGAGTTTTAGCCTGAAATTTTGGAAACAATGCAAATATAACGGAAACTCTGAGATTTTTCGTTTTTCCTGTGGAGAGCTAATGTTAAAAACAAAAGTGCTTTAAAACAGCATTAGATTATCAAAAAGTTAGCATGCTGTACAGTGGTTGAACTCCAGATAATCCCAATACCGCTATATTTTTTTAACCGGTCACTTTTTAAACTCTTTTCCTGGCAGTTAATAGTGAATGTGTCATATTACTGAGTAAATACACTGAGTGTCAGGACGATGTATCCAAATTGACTCTTTCTTAGTAAAGAGTTAACCGGATATGCATCGCTGGCTCTGCCAGTTTCAGTTTAATTTTGGTTGAAGTACTCAACGAAGAAGAGTTTCTCACTGAGTGTTGACTCATTGTAGATTTTAGTTTCATCCAACTAGAGTCAGCGGCAAGATGGCGCCTGGTAAGCATTCAAAGTGTGGAGGCTGCCTGAAAATTGTCTCCAAAAATAGTAGTGGAGTTAGTTGTGATAAATGTAAAACGTGGTTTCACATTCTGTGTGTTGGGATATCGGATCAAGAGTATAAATTTTTGTGTGAACTCAAAGGTAAAGTTTTCTGGAAATGTGAAATGTGCCGGCTGGCTACATCGTCTGATTCTGAAAACATAAGTAAGCCGAACGCTGACTCTGCAACTGCTTTGACAAGTCTGTATGAAGATGACTCTAACTTTCGACAATGTTTTGATCACATCAAACTGTTAACGGATCAAATATTTAATCTGACAAACAATCACAAGGATTTAAGTGATATAATTGACACTCTGAAATATGACAATGTGAATCTGAAAGCTGCATTGGTTAGTCATGAGGAGGCAATTGCCGACCTTCTGACCCGTGAAAACCAACTGACTTATGCTGCTCAGCTAAAATCTAATATAAATGCTGCTAAAAATCATAATAAAGAATCTTTTATAAAACTAAGTAATAAATTCAGTGTGCTTGATCAGTCAGATGAATTGGACACAGATGCTCAATTGACATCAGCAGTGCAACATGGCGGTAAACGTCTTCAACCAGCAAGACAAGTAAAAAAAGTTGCTCAACAAACAGATGTTTCCCTCATACCGGTGGCTCGTCACGGTGGAACGGTGGTTCTGGGTCAGAAGCAGACGAAGCAGTTAAACTCTGATGATCTTATGGAACAACAACAAAGTCATGGAGGAAAACACATAACCTCAAATATGGAACGTAGTGAACGTGAGTTTCAAGAACCAAGGTACAATAGAAATATGGCCAAGAAGGTTGGTGGAATTAAGAAGTCTAAAGTTTCAAGGCATATTCCAATTATTGGGACAAATGTTTCCCGAAAAATAAAAGCAGTTGACAAGATGAAGTGGCTATTCATCTCTAGACTTTCGCCTGAAGTGGAAAAAGAAGATTTAGTAGTTTTCTTGAGAGATTGTTTTGGTCAAGATATAGTCTGTACCGAATGGAAAACCAATTATGACACTTACAAATCCTTCAAGATTGGACTGCCTGAGTGTGAAGTGGAAAATGCTTTAAAGCCTGATGTGTGGCCCCAAGGAGCCTTGGTGAAAATGTTCAAATTAAATCGAAAGCCTAAAAGTGGTGGTTTTTTTAGGAAAAAATCCAATGTCACAAAACCAAGACTAGGCCTAGTTCAACATGAGGTGAACGACTCAGATATCCTTGAAATATACTCTGAGCCTAGGCCTAGGCCTACAGTCCAAAACGTCAGGCTATTGTCGTCTAACACCCAGTCCCTACTGGACAAACTACACGAATTGGAGCTTATTTTGTCTATAAACAATTATCTTGCTCTCTGTTTTTGTGAACACTGGTGTAATCTCCAAAATCAAGATTTAGCTGTCCTGGAAGGGTATAATTGTATTACAATGTTTTGTAGGACAAAGCAAATCAGAGGTGGTGTTGCAATCTACCTGAAAAATGAAATAGTATTTCAAGTGTTAGATGTCTCTAATCTCTGTTGTGAGTGCCACTTTGAAGTAGTTGCTGCTATTATAAACATCCACCAAAAATTTATTTTAATCTCTGTTTACCGCACACCTGATGGAGATCACAGTATTTTCCTAGATAACTTTGACAAACTTCTATTTTCACTGCGAAAATACAATCTTCCTATTATTGTTTGTGGGGATTATAATATTGATGTCAATGACACTGATATTTTTACCTTACAGTTTTTGAATGTTTTACGATCAGCTGACTGTCATTATTTAAATAACGAACCAACTCGAGGATTGGCATGCTTAGATAATGCAATAACAAATATAAGTAGGGGCTACATTTCCACCAAAGTATTAAGACCTCCATTATCTGACCACTGTGCCTTGGACATTACACCCCCAAACCCCCCCCCCCTTGGCCCTTGGGCTAAATTCTCCCTCTATTTCAGATGGTACAAAAACCGACGTACTGTTTAAACGCTGTTTTGCTGAAAGAAACATTATTGAATTTAATCAGTTTCTTGCTGATATTGACTGGAATACTGTGTTTGCCAACTCCTCTGATGATTGCCTGTTTGATACTTTTATTTCATATTTCCTGGAAGGTATGGATAAATGCTTTCCTTTTAGGACTTATATAGAAAAGAGGGCTTTTCTATATAAGTCCACAAACATCAAGACGTAAGCATGTTACATGGTTTTCACAGCTTCATCAAAAACTTAAAGAAGATGTACTCAATTTACATGTGAATTACTTGTGGTCTTGTAGGTATGGTCTATTCAGGGATGAAACAAAGAGACTATATACCGAAGCAAAAAATATATATAAAAGGGAGATTAAAAAGGCAAAGCTGGAGGCCAATGCTAGCTATATAAATGCTTCTTCCAATAAATGCAAAGCTGCTTGGAAGGTTGTGAATGCAGCAAGGGGCACTTCATCACCATCTGCTCAGCATGATATATCACCAGATGAGTTCAACAACTATTTCATCGATGCTGTAGCTGCAATACAAGATGAGATTGAGTCCTCAGTTGATGCGTCCTTGGATCTTCTCTCAAACCACCCTCTGCCTGATGTCATGATGTCATCTATAAATGGAAGCTTGTGTCAAGTGAAAATGTCTTATCTCTCATTAATAGCATAAAAAAAGAGCAGTGTAAAGATATCTATGATGTCAGTAGTGGCCTGTTAAAGAAAGTGTTACCGTGTGTTGTGGAGCCCCTAACAACTTGTGTCAACGATTGTCTGGTTAAAGGTGTTTTTCCTCAAGCTCTAAAAGTTTCTAAGGTGGTCCCTATATTTAAGAAGGGTGAAAGGTCATCTCCTAGTAGCTACAGACCGATTTCTGTTGTGCCAATTTTTTCAAAAATGTTAGAAACAGTAATGAAGCACCAGGTGAGTGATTTTTTTGAGTTGCACTCTCTTTTTTCAAATTCTCAATTTGGTTTTCGAGAAGGTAGGTCAACTGTGGATGCAGTGGAGGGTCTTGTGGTATCTGTATTGGAGGGTTTTGAAACTCACTGTAGCACTTTAGCAACCTTGTGTGATCTCACAAAGGCGTTTGACTGTGTTCCACACGAGACTCTTCTCAAAAAAATTACATTATTACGGCATAAGTGGTGTGGAGCTAAATCTTTTTCAGTCTTTTTTAAGCAGTCGCACTCAGAGAGTTTGTATTGGCAGCAAACTGTCTGAAATAGTAGATATAAATTGCGGAGTACCACAGGGATCGGTCTTGGGCCCTTTTTTGTTTCTTGTACATATAAATGATTTGCCTGTAAATGTTAATTGTAATTCTGTTGTATTTGCCGATGACTCAACTTTTTTCTGTAGAAACAAGCTAGAGATGCTATCTGGTATAATGGATAATTATATTACTGAAAGTTCCATTTGGTTTCAGTCTAACGGTCTTATGCTAAACCAGTCTAAGACTCAATCTATAATTTTTAGTTTATGTAATCGTGAAACTGACTTAGGCTTTAAGATTAATGATAGTGTCAAATTATTAGGTATAACCTTAGATTCTAAATTAGCTTGGAATGCCCATGTAAATAATGTTTCTGTCAAGCTCTCCAGAGTAATTTATTTACTTAGACAAATTAGAAAGCTTGTCCCAAAACAATATGTAATTAATGCATACTATGCTTTTTTTAATAGTATAATTTCTTATGGTATTATTCTTTGGGGAAACTGCAGTGATGTACAGAGAATCTTAATTCTACAAAAGAAAGCTTTAAGAATTTTAACAAACTCTCCTTATAGGGCACATTGCAAACCTCTTTTTGTTCAAGAAGGTATTCTTACTGTGATAAATCTGTATATATTTGTTTGTTTATGTAATGTTAAGAATAACTTGCAGGACTATTACACGAGGAATGAATTTCATCATTACCATACTAGATTTAATGCACTGTTAGATTTACCATATGTTAGGTTAGCAAAAACTCAAGCATCACATAAAGTTACAAGCATCAAATTTTTTAATAGATTACCTTCTAGTGCCCGATCTGTGCCTATAAGTAGATTTAAAAGAGTGTTATATGCCTGGTTAAAAGAAAACTCATTTTATCATGTACAAGAATTTTTTAATATGCCTGACATTGATGTTATTTTTTAAGTCTATATGTTATGTGTCTCTTAAAGTTTTATTGCTACATGTTGTGTTTTTAAAGTAGTCTAGTCATTGTATTTTATACGAAAAGGTATTAATCATAACTTAGGCTGTGACGATGTCTATTGCACTGTTTCTTGTGTTAAATGACAAATAAATTTTCTGATTTCTGACGAAAGCTGTGTATCTCAATGTTTTATTGTGTTAGAGATGTTTTGCACAATGTGAACCGGTAAATTTAGAAGATGTTGACTCGTTTCACATAAGAACATTACCTCAAATAATGTTGGATTGAGATCCTGTTGCAGATGCATTAATGTTATTTTTCAAAATATGTTAACATTATCACGTTAGACCCATCAACCACTTTTATTAGGTCAATGTGTTGAAATTCACCAACTGTTTGTTGCCAATGATGCAGTGTAGTGAATATGACACCAAATATATATGAGTCAAGCAAATTCTACCGTGGCTGCTGTTTGGATGATGACCGGTGTGCGATCCTTTGGGGTGGTTCGGAAGACACCTTTAAACTGTTGGGTCCCTTTTAAAATTTAGTTTCAGAGAGGGTTTAAAAAAATCCAAAAATCCAAACTTCACCTGGTGAAATAAGATTTTACTGTGTATTTAACAGAAATAACTTTTTTCTGTGGCTGTTTTCAGCACCTTCAAATCTTCACCATTCTATATATAGCTACCGTTAGTTCTCTCAAAAGCAGTTTTCTGTATATATTTATGCTTTATTTCAGGTCTTGGAGCTAAACGCTTCTGATGACAGAGGTATTGGAATTGTTCGGGGACAGATACTCAACTTCGCTAGTACTCGCACAATCTTCAAGTCTGGATTCAAGCTGATCATTCTGGATGAAGCTGATGCCATGACAAACGATGCCCAAAACGCCTTGAGGAGAAGTGAGTTGTACAGAAGTAGTTTTACTGTTGCGTTAATGGAATATACACTTCATTTAAAACACTGAAGACGGGTTTAAACATTGAGTGGGTAATTTGTTAATCCTTCAGTGATTGTATGACCCTTAGTTTATGAAATAATCCATGACAAAAAATAATAATTTTTTGTATACACTGCTACTGTTATAACATGATTTGCAGAAAAAACGTGGGTGACAACAGTACAAATAGACAAAAGTTACTCAACCACAAACACTTTTTATCTTTCACATTTATTATAGAGGAATTTAAATTCAAACTACAGAGATATATTGGTTTTTAATTATTATTCTTATCCGTTTACTGAAAGAGAAGCAATGAATGGCTATTACAGTTACCTAACTGTACTGTACTTACTTTTCCCTTTTGTAGTAGGTTTCTTAAAGTGCTTTTTAGTTTTGTCTTTTACTTCCTTTGCTTTCAGCTAATTGAAAATTAAGAAACAAACTAAGCTATCACTAAGCTATGTCAAAGGTAAACATTATTTATTGGCATGAAACATAAATACGTGCATTGGCTTGCTTCAAAATAACCATTCAAACATAATATTTAATTTATTAATAACTAAGTAACATGGTACAAGACATAGTCTTGTACAGAATGACAACATTTTTCTAGTAAAAGTACCTTAAGTTTCCCTTTAAAACTATCTAGATCTAACTCTATTCTTAAAAAAATCAGGTATGGCTTTTATTAATAATATGGCATTATTATAATATGTGTTCTTTTTCTTTCATCAGTAGTCAAATGTAGAAAGAAGTTTCTTGAAAGACAGAAACAACAGAAACCTGCGCACCTGCAATTTGCCCATGCAGGTTCATTTTCCCCATACCCCTTAATTATTTTAAATCCTTTTACTAAGTATGATTAAGTTTAATTTTTAAATAAAATTGTTCATATTTTGGTTATAATTTGTTTTTACTCAATGTTTACAATAATCTTAAAAGATATGTAGTTGTACCTTTTCTGGAGAAATAAATATATTTTTTATTTGATTTTATTTCATTAACTATACAAGATTTCAGAAAATAGACAGTTTAGTTATTATTTAAATTATATCCAATAAACATACAATTATTCATTGTTACATGTATTTTAAAAACAATTTCCACCCATAATTCTTACAATAGACAAAATTCCACCAAGTCCTCCAAAGCTGTAAATAAACATGTCAATTTCACGATATAATTTATTATTGGGTCATTAATAAAAATCATATCGAATTCTAAAGTAGAGTAAAAATTTCAACCTATAAAATACAGAAATAATAAAATTCAATTTGTGGCTTAATTTTTTTTATAAGCACCGTAGTTTTTTGACTATATTAATACTAACAAATATTCTAATTCATATTCTTTTAAATAAACTTATGTGAGCTTTTTACATAACCTGTGTATAACATGCTTTGTAGAGTACATATTTCATAATGTTTCTTCTCCGAAACAATTTGATAAGTTGAAAAAATTGTGTAAAAATCCAAAAAAACAATTATTTTACTTTGAACAATTGCAGATATACACAAGAAGGAGTGACACTCTCTGATACACTGTATCATAATAAACTAGGTTTGTGAAGGAATTCAAGTGTTATATTCAAGAAAATTGATTATGATTCCACAATTAAGAAAAAGGATTAGGTAAATAGAATACTTATTGTGAAACTATAAAATTTACTTTTTAGAAATAATGTTCTAAAAAATGTTTACAAGCAATAACAAATGGTTAATAATTTGTGATACAATTGTTAACAGTCTTCACTGGTTTTTTATTAGACCTACAAAAGCAAGTAGAAGATTGGGAGCCCAAAAGTAAATCGAAAATGGACCTTACCCTTTAGTGAACTGATACATTATTTCTGTCTAGAATAAATTCACTAGAATAAAAGGATAAATAACTCCAAATATGTGTTGCAGTCATAGAGAAGTTCACAGATAATGTGCGGTTCAGTTTGATCTGCAACTACCTCAACAAGATCATTCTGACGTGGTAGTCATAGTTCTTTAGTGAACTGATACATTATTTCAGTTTGGAAATTCACTAGGACATCATATAACTAACTCCAAATATGTGTTGCAGTCATAGAGAAGTTCATGGATAATGTGCGCTTCTGTGTAATCTGCAACTACCTCAACAAGATCATTCTGATATTTTAGTCATAGTTCTTTAGTGAACACATTATTTCAGTTTAGAAATTCACTAGGACATCATATAACTAACTCCAAATATGTGTTGCACTCATAGAGAAGTTCATGGATAATGTGCGGTTCTGTTTAATCTGCAACTACCTCAACAAGATCATTCTGATATTTTAGTCATAGTTCTTTAGTGAACACATTATTTCAGTTTAGAAATTCACTAGGACATCATATAACTAACTCCAAATATGTGTTGCACTCATAGAGAAGTTCATGGATAATGTGCGGTTCTGTTTAATCTGCAACTACCTCAACAAGATCATTCTGATATTGTAGTCATAGTTCTTTAGTGAACTGATACATTATTTCAGTTAGAAATTCACTATGATATCATATAACTAACTCCAAATATGTGTTGCAGTCATAGAGAAGTTCACGGATAATGTGCGGTTCTGTTTGATCTGCAACTACCTCAGCAAGATCATTCTGATATTTTAGTCATAGTTCTTTAGTGAACACATTATTTCAGTTTGGAAATTCACTAGGACATCATATAACTAACTCCAAATATGTGTTGCAGTCATAGAGAAGTTCACGGATAATGTGCGCTTCTGTTTGATCTGCAACTACCTCAACAAGATCATTCTGATATTTTAGTCATAGTTCTTTAGTGAACACATTATTTCAGTTTAGAAATTCACTAGGACATCATATAACTAACTCCAAATATGTGTTGCAGTCATAGAGAAGTTCATGGATAATGTGCGGTTCTGTTTAATCTGCAACTACCTCAACAAGATCATTCTGATATTTTAGTCATAGTTCTTTAGTGAACACATTATTTCAGTTTAGAAATTCACTAGGACATCATATAACTAACTCCAAATATGTGTTGCAGTCATAGAGAAGTTCACGGATAATGTGCGCTTCTGTTTGATCTGCAACTACCTCAACAAGATCATTCTGATATTTTAGTCATAGTTCTTTAGTGAACACATTATTTCAGTTTAGAAATTCACTAGGACATCATATAACTAACTCCAAATATGTGTTGCACTCATAGAGAAGTTCATGGATAATGTGCGGTTTCTGTGTAATCTGCAACTACCTCAACAAGATCATTCTGATATTGTAGTCATAGTTCTTTAGTGAACTGATACATTATTTCAGTTAGAAATTCACTATGATATCATATAACAAACTCCAAATATGTGTTGCAGTCATAGAGAAGTTCATGGATAATGTGCGGTTCTGTGTAATCTGCAACTACCTCAGCAAGATCATTCTGATATTGTAGTCATAGTTCTTTAGTGAACTGATACATTATTTCAGTTAGAAATTCACTATGATATCATATAACAAACTCCAAATATGTGTTGCACTCATAGAGAAGTTCATGGATAATGTGCGGTTCTGTGTAATCTGCAACTACCTCAGCAAGAACATTCTGATATTGTAGTCATAGTTCTTTAGTGAACTGATACATTATTTCAGTTAGAAATTCACTATGATATCATATAACAAACTCCAAATATGTGTTGCAGTCATAGAGAAGTTCATGGATAATGTGCGGTTCTGTGTAATCTGCAACTACCTCAGCAAGATCATTCTGATATTGTAGTCATAGTTCTTTAGTGAACTGATACATTATTTCAGTTAGAAATTCACTATGATATCATATAACTAACTCCAAATATGTGTTGCAGTCATAGAGAAGTTCACGGATAATGTGCGCTTCTGTTTGATCTGCAACTACCTCAGCAAAATCATTCCGGCGTTGCAGTCTCGATGTACTCGGTTCCGGTTTGGTCCACTCGCTACCGAGCAGATCCTCCCCCGACTAGACTACGTTGTGGAACAAGAGAAGTAAGTTTTAAAAGGAAACAACCTCTCGAAACAGATCTGCTCAGGGTAACCTAACCCTAGAACTAGGATGTATTTTAGCCTTAACTGGCACATCTTTTTAACCCTTTCCAGAGAGTTAAATCAAATTAAACTCCAAAATCAGTTACTAAGATAAACATAATGTGTTATGTATAATTTTTTCCCGTATATTATAAAAGAAATATCTAATTGCATTTGCCATACATTCTCCAAAGTTAACCCTTATAACGTCACAGACGCCGTATGGTGCATAGACAAACTATCTCCAAACGGCAAAGACGCGGTACGGCGCATTGACACAAAACTGCGTCTATAGCAAATTTAAGTTCCTTTTAAATCCGATCAATGTCACTAACGGTATGCGTCAACCATGTGTGTGGGTTATTGACCTATGTCAAGCGTCAAAATATAGCTGTCGCGTTACATTGTTTGAAACAATAGACGCGGTGTCTAGACATTCTCCCCGCCACACGGCACAGACGCCGTACAGTGCGCGCGCTTTTGTTTGCAGTTTGGCTTCAGGTAGTGCGTGTCTAACCATCGCTGAGTCGGTTTCCTTCGTCGTGTTTTCTGTTTATATGGTTTTTTATTTATTTTTAATTTTATTATATATAATTTATTATAAATATAATTTATTTTAATTATATTTATATAATTGTCTGGTAATGTTTAGCTAATTAGTATAGCTAATAAAATTTTGTGTGCCTTTTATTTTGACTTTATTTATATCTACAATTTAATGTCCCATAAATATATGTACGTACAAGATAATTTTAAAATTTTTACTTTTTTATACTTACCATAATTATAGAAAGTAAAAATAAAAATGAACTTTACACATTAAAAAAATTTTTTTTTTAATATTGTGCCGTTTGCTGGAAGTCGTGAAAAGATATACTGACGTTATAAGGGTTTAAATCTTTTATTTTATAAAAACGTTTTATTTTATGCAACTCCTTCAATGAGTATAACGGTGCTGAAAACAAAAATCACGGGACAGTCATGTTGAGGAAAAATTATTTTGTGGCTTCAATTAATTTGTATATTTATAATCTTTCCTGTTATTTTGTTATCATACTCTGATCTATCTATAATTATTTATTTGTATTCATTGTTTTTATTGTTTGTTCTAATTATTATCATTTAATTAATATTGGTTATTCACTGTTACAATTTCGTCTGCATTATTAATCAATCAGAATCAGAATCAGAAAGTCTTTATTTGTCAATCAATCACACATTACAATATTAATAAAGAGCCACATGGGACGAATCCTGTGCGTGGCTCTGAGTTCCATTAAAAAACTGTGCGCTTACTACATAATAATATATAAAAAGACAGAAAGAAAGATAAAAAAAGAAACACATTACACTAAAGAACAAAATAAATTTATAAATATATGTACAGTATATGTTAATAAAAATAAGTGCATACTAAGACTGCTACAGAATAGTTGTAACCACACTTAATGCAT
This sequence comes from Homalodisca vitripennis, assembly GCF_021130785.1. Taxonomy (NCBI): domain Eukaryota; kingdom Metazoa; phylum Arthropoda; class Insecta; order Hemiptera; family Cicadellidae; genus Homalodisca; species Homalodisca vitripennis. Next base: position 25,097 of record NW_025777970.1, read on the forward strand.
CAACCACCGTATTTGACTAGCACTACAGAAATACTTTTCTTCCTCATGTAGGTTCAAAGATGTTTTTGATCATTTACTTTATGAAAAACATTTACGAAAAAAGTAATCATTAAAAATAATTAATGAATTAAAACATAAAAACAAAGTATGAACTAATAATAAAACCCCGGATTTAAATTAATTTAAAATAGGATAAAAAGTTCAATTTAAAATAAATTCAATTAAAAATTGTGGGCTTTGCAAAAAATTTAAAACTTTAATATTTCAATACTTGCATGGACGAGGGAAGACCAGCTCAGACACAGTGCTTGTGTAGATGGTGTCAGTCAGCAATTTGACATATTCATGCATACTCAGGGCAGATTAGCAGCTCCGCGTAATAAGCCCCCACCTCCACCAGCCAGGCGGTGATCAGTTTTTTGTATAAACTAAGTGAAACCTGCAGATCCCTTACATGGTCAGGTATTGTTCTGTAGAGAAAATTTGCGACATAGAAAGAGTTTGTGCAATTAGCAGCTGTTACTACTCTGGGGACCTGCATACCAACATGTTGTGCATGTCTGGTGATCTGTTGGTGTGTAACCTCAGTTATCACTGAGTCATGATGCGTGAAGGTGTAGACCAAAACCGATTTTATATACAGTTGCCTTACTGTAAGTATTTTTGTCTCCTGCAAAAGCTGAATTGAGGGGTAGCGTTTCGGTTTTTTAAACCCGGCTTTTATTACTGATTTTTGTAAAATGTAAAGAGGGTAAATTAGGTTTTTACTAGCGCCTCCCCAAGCAACTATTCCATACAACAGGATAGATTGCGCATAAGCAAAATATACACGCTTGATTTCATCACAATTTAGTATCCGACTCAGCTGATAAAAAACATATTCTTGATGTGGTTGTCAAATTTCAATTTCGAATCCAAAATTACTCCCAAATACTTATACTGGTCTACCCTTTCAATGATGTTGCAGGAACAGCACCGATTTACTGCGTTCCCACAAGAGTGGACCATCAATCTGAGATCAGCGGGCGGCCCACCCGCGGCAATGCTTAGGATTCTTTTGCATGTTACACACCATCATAATCTAACTTTTATATTTATTTAATTTTATAATTGTTTGATTCAAACTATAAAAATAGAATTTGCGTGGGAATGTAACATAAAATAAAATGTAAAAATCCAAAATATACTAAATATCTGGGTTGTTTTACTCATAAAAAAATATCTACTTATCGTACAGAATGAAAACAACTTAAAAACTAAACAGAACAAAATCCAGCTGACTCGAACAGCTACAGCTGTCAAGATTGCATAGGCTAAGCAATCTTAGTGCATAAGACATCTTTAGATTTCAGAGGCTAGTAAAATAAAAAGAAATGTTTTATGTATAAAAGTGAGTACATTAAAAGAAAGCGTGGGATTTGCCGAATACAATGATATTACTTTTATTAACATTCAAATGAAGATTGTTCAAAAGATGATGTTTACAGTGGTGCAAATTGACTCTGCCCATTCAAGTGGGAAAATATGTTATAAATTACAACCTGCTATATCCAGGGTTAACAACACAGAGTAAAGGGAACAGTCAGTGGAGTTTGTTCAAATTCTGTTTTTTTCATCAAATCGTTTTATGATTTTCAAGCATTGCTTGATATTCAACAATGTGGATATAGCAATCAACTAAAAATTACATGATAAGTCAAACCTTGTCATAATTGTACCACATTAATTGGTAGCAACAACTTTAAACACCTTCCACAAATTATAAACACACTTATTAAGGTACTAAAATTAATTTTGGACTTTTAATTTAAATTCACAGTCCATTAAACACTTTCGCAAATAAAAAAGGTTCAAAATTTGTTTCTACAAACCGTGTGTACAGGCATTTAAAGTATTTAATTAAGGCTATTTTGTAACAGGTCCACATAGGCCTATAATTTAAGCTATTTTTAAGAAAAATTAAATGTTTTTAAAATATTGTTTCATAACAATATCTTATTATAAATAAAAAAACCTGTCACTGCCGAAACTATAATAATTCATGTACATACTGTAAACATGTCATATTTTTATTTTAAACCATTTTATATGGATTTGATTATAAATGGCCTAAATTGCCTAATTCGAATCCCTGTAATATTTCGTAGAGTGACAAAAAAATTTGTTGTACTTTTTTGGATTAAGGGAATTTTCTAAAAAAGGCTAAGATTCCAAATACAAAAATATTTTCCGAACCCAAAACAGATTTCACCATCTTAAAGGTTAGAAACTAATACAACTTAAATCTAGAAACTTCAAATATAAATAAGTATAATAACATTTATTTTATAAATAAATAACGTAAACATTTCTGGAGAATGTAGAGGTCCACCTAAATTTAATTGGATAGTGTGTTTATATTGGCTTTGGGTTGCTTATTTTATTTAATAAGTAACATTTTTCTGTTAGCTTTCTTAAAATATTTACTGCATAAAGGAATACTTCTTTATCGTGTAATAATAACACAAGAACAAAACTTTTTCAGAGAGCAAAAAAAATTCTGTTAGTTCCGAGAATTTGTTCTGTACACTCATGATGTTACTGGTAATTGAAATCACAGCACCAGCATGGTCTTGTTTGAAAGGTCCGAAGGTGGTTTATTGCAGACCTGACATCACTCAGATTCAGGAAAACCTCCAGCTTTCAAAGTTGCAAAAGATATTTTCTTTTTGGCTCTTTGAAATTTATTACTTGCTATATTTCTAAATAATGGTCATTTTAAAAGTAAGCTTATGAGAGAATGTTTCTATTGTCAATGTTATGTTACTTCGTTACTTCTTTACTATTCAGCGCAGTTGCCATTCAATTTAAAATACCTTCTGTTTTTGTTTTTTGTTTTTTTTTTGTGAGGTAAAGAGCATAAGACTCTACAGGCTGCACTTAATCCTAAAAGGACCTGAGGCTTCAGCGAAAACCAATTAGATCTGAGGTCCTAAGGCTCAAAAGATAAGCTTCTAGGAATTTTTTCCTGACTTTGCAAATAGTGGGACAGTTTAGCTATATGTGTTTCACTGATTCTATTCTGCACCCTTGTCCCTCTGTGTAAGCCATGTGATGCATTTTACGATTACAATTTTGTTTATTACAATTTTCAAGACTTCCGCTTGGACGACCGTGGCATATTTTTTAAGGGCATTGCCAATCTGGCTCCTGGTTCTTATTTACCGAATTCTGCTTTGGTGTCTAGGCTGAGCGTAATACTTAAGGACACCTTTTGTTACTTTGTACTATCTTTTGTATACCCTTTGCGTAAGAATTCGCTGCCAGGGAATTTGACCAGTTAACAACAACAGACTTGAGTACTCAAATACAAGTCTCTTCTCTTTTTTCAAGTGAGAAGAGGAAGTAGTTTCTAATTACAATGTTGGGCCTGAATGGATGTTAGTTAAGGAATTCCCGATGAAAATCTTCTTTTTTGTTAAGAAAGTTATATTTAAGTTATTATGGTTATTGTAAAGTAGGATTTTACAGGATGACAGTTTTCTGTGTGATCGATTTTTGGTTGCAAATATTCAGTTTGTATTAGTGTATCACAGCACACACATGCTGTAATTGTTGACTCACATTCCATGAAATCAACCAAAAAGATACCTTTTTTGTCTCTAAAAACAGTTAAAGTATTGGAGAATTTTTATACCACTCAACCTTTTATTTGTCATTTTATTTTTTGTTCAATGTGTGATTTTTTAATTTTTTTCATAAAAATATGTTATGTGTCAGTAAATTATCTTAACTGTTTTAAATTGTAATTTTGTCTTGAATTACTTGGAATGATAGAACATAATTAAAAAAAAAAAAAAAAAAAAAAAAAAAAAACTGAATTATTTTCTAACACCAAGTTTTGTTCTACAGTGTTAAAATAACAGATGATGGAAAGAAAGCATTAGTGGATTTGGCCCAAGGAGACATGAGAAAGGTGAGATTATAGTTGGTAAAATTTGGAATAATTGTATAAATTATATAGTTTATATAGATAGTTTGTAGTATTAACTTTGTTCTTTGTTAACTTTCATAAAACTTTTGTGCAGTGCCACTTCTACTTTGCAAATACCAGTTTTCTTTGTTTATTTTGTCTACAACTTCCTTAGTTAGGCTGAAGTAGAAATGTACAATATAATCAAGATTTTTAACATAAATGTTACAAAACGAGCTTTAAACTTTTTTCATTTTTTAGATTTTACCCTAAAGCAGAAACAATCTTATGGTATGAAAAATCGTTTCTTTTCTTTCTCAATATTAAATTAGTTTCTTACAATTTCCTACAAAATTGTTGATTTTACAGTTAATACAGAATTAAGAATTATAACTTATATAGTTTTATTGATCAACGGGTCTGCTGATCTTTTAAACTTTCTGCTGTTGGCCCAAAAAGTGAGTGTTCTTGATATACAAAAATGAGTTCATTCATATTTTGAATATCTTTGTTTTTCACCTATAAATAATGTTTTAAGTAAAAAAAAAACATTAATTTCCTCAAAATACTGTTGATTGTAGTACAATTTTTAATATTTTTGGTTTGTGATGTCTTTAAACAAATTTTAGATTAAAAGATACAATAGATTATATTTTAATCATTGGTCAAATAACCATAATTTGATTGTCTGATATTTATAAAATTTAATATGTAAACTTAACTCTTTGTTAATAGTTTTGGTAATGTTTTTATTTGTAATATTTTTTAGGTTTTAAAATTGTTAACCCGATAAATCATAAATCTTTTCTAAACACATACATATTTATCTCCAAAGTGACGTTTTTAAAACATTACCCGTTTTTATAAAACTTTCAATGTTTATTATGTGGTCCATACCAGATCTGTCAAAAAGTCCTGAAAACAGTGTAATGTAAAAAAATGTTAGTTATAAAATTGGATCCAAACAATGCCCCCTTTTTTTTGTCCTGAGGGAAAAGGACGGTTTGTCCCCACACTTAGTCCTAAAAGAACTTTTGCGCCTCCCTTACTTTATATTTTGAGGGCTCCTGTTCTCTGATATCCTTCCTGGGAGCTGAGGAGATATGCTTCCAGGAATCTTTTCCGAGTTTCTAAGATGGCAAGGCAATCTAACCAAATATGCTCTGCTGATCCTCCTCTTCTCCACAGAGTCTACATTCATCAGTCTGGCTAAGGCCCACCCTCATAAGATGTTTTCTTAGGAGGCCATGTCCTGTCAACATACTTAGTATCTGACTTATATCCTCCTTACTTTGATTCAAGGGAGCTGCCCACCCTTTAACGTAAGGAGAGATAAACATTTTGGATAGTCTTAATCCTGAGGCCTCTACTCCAATTAATGTTTCTTATCCTTTTTTCCAAATCTTAACAAGAGCTTTGCTGTTAGAGAAAGCTATCCCACAAACTGGCTCTGGCCCCACCATTATGGACCCCGCTCCCTTATTGGCGAGGATGTCTGATTTTTCATTTCCATGAATGCCTTTATGACCAGGCACCCAACCGAGTGTTACTCTGTTATTCGTTGCCAGCTCAGCTAGAGCATTCTTACATTCCCAGACTGCTTTCAAGTCAAACAAACAGGTATCAAGTGCCTTTAGTGCAGCCTGACTATCAGAAAGTATCAAGTATTTTAATCCTTTTCTCCTTATTTGTATGACTCTTCTGGAGCATGAGTCTATTGCCATGACTTTTCGCTTAGAAGACGGTGACATGTTTTCCCAGGGGCACTGCTATGTTAACTCCTGGTTCGTATATTCCGTATCCTGCCCTAGAGTCAAGGCGTGAACCATCTGTGTGAACTTCAGGACTCCTTTTGTAGGTTAGGTCTCCTTTTTAATCCATTTCTCCCTTCCATCGATAGAGACAGTTAGGCCTGAAATACCTGCATTATCTTCATGTGGCCTTCTAAAGAGGTAGTATTTATTTACCTTTGTTCCTAGAAGCTTCATTACACTTAGAGGGGCTGTTCTCATCACCTCCTGCCCCAGAGGAGTGTATTCCAAGTGTTGGGCAGGAGCTCATCGCTCCTGTAATGCTTAAGCAAGCTAGTCTTTGAAGATCTTTGGATGTTATGTTCTCAATATGTGAGTTCCAAGTGAGCCTCTCATCCAGGATTATACCCAGATATTTCACTTCCTTTGTTTGGTTTATTCTGATTCCTTCCAGGACAGGTTGTGTAAGCTGGAACTTTCTTTTACTGGTACAGGTTATCATATTAAATTTGTTTTAGATGGGTTGATCCGTAGACCTTCCCCATGACACCAGTTACTTATGAGGTTTAATTTTTCTTGAATTAGGCGTTCCAGTGTGCCTTTGTTTTTTCCTTTGACCATAAGCACTAGGTCGTCCGCATAGCATAGTAGCCTCGTTCCCCTCTTCTCTGCTTTGCTAAGAAGATCATCTACCACCATCACACACAGGAGAAGAGACAGAACTTCCCCCTGGGGGCAGCCTTTCCGGGTCGTGATTGTGGCAGATTCGTCTCCATACTTTGCCTTCACTTGTCTGCTTTTTAGGAGGGCTACTGTCCATTTGACTACATCTGAGGGAATTCCAAAACGTTCCATAGCAATCTCCATGGATTGATATGCAACCTAGTCGAAACCTCCTTCAATGTCCATAAAGACGCTGACTAGGGCTTCCTTCTCATTGAATGTGTTGTCCACCGCTCTCCACAGCTTAGTAGTTGATTTACCTTCTATATAAGCCTTCTATGTGTGTGGGACTAAGTGGGTGGTCTGGTAATATTACGTCCCTTATGTGTCCCTCTTGAAGAAGGGCTGGAAAAACTCCATCTGCCCCAGGAGATTTAAATGGCTTGAATAATCTTGTTGCCCATTTAATTCTTTCGTGTGTGAACATTCTTTTAGGCCGCTGTCTGGCTTTTGCAACTTCTCGACTGGATCTCCCTACGACTAGAGAATAAATATCCTCATTTCGAGTCAAGTGACCCCCCGGAAAGTGCGTCTCCAGAAGCAGTTCTAAGGTCTCCTTCCTGTTCACTGTAAGGTATCCATTGGCCTTTATTAATGACCCCATTGGGTTAGTGTGATCAGTTTGGAGAATATTTTGAAGCCTGGCAGCCTCTGGTAGGCTGTTTATATTTTTGCAGAAATTTCTACAGGTTCTTCTTTTGTTCTTCCTTAGTTCTCTTTTGTATTCGTTTTGGGCGTGTAGATAAGGGAACAATCTTCTGTCCTTTTTGCCCATTTAAATAATTTCCTATTTTCATTTCTTAGTGTCTCTAGCCTCCCAGCCCACCAAGGTACACCTTTTTTCAGCCTGTTTTGTCTGAGAGGGCAGTTTTTCCTCGTAGGCCTTTGTTATAGCTTGTTCAACTAATTGTGCAGACCTTTCTAAGTCAAGTTCATTTTTATGGACGGGTTCTATTTCTTCCAACTGTTCGGCTAGGGACACTCGATATCCCCTCCAATTGGTAGATTTAGGGATCTTGTGGGTCACATTTTTCTCCCCTATTTCTTCTATGTCAAACCTAATAGGGCAGTGGTCCGATAGTGAGGCCTCCTTTGAGACATACCACTTTACAATGTTTATGTTTTTGAGTCCTGTCAATAGGGTTTTGTCTAGGACTTCTTGTCTAGTTCTGGTAATAAAGGTGGGACTGTACTCTCTATTTTCTAAAACTAAATCATTACAGAACATAAACTATAGGAGTTCCTCACCTCTAGGGTTTATGTTTGTGGTTCCCCAGTAGGTATGATGAGCATTGCAGTCACAGCCGAGAATGAGGGCTGAACCTCTATCTCTGCAGCTCTGCAATAGCCTTTCTATTTCTTTTGGTGTGTAGCTTGTTGACGGGTTGGGGAAGTTGGCTGAGGCTATGGTAACTTCTTTCACCCCTTGCTGTGATGACACTTTCACAGTAGCCGCCACAAGATCTCTTGTTATCAGATCTGTAATAGGAAAGAAAATCTGTATATGTTTTGAAATTAGGATACATGTTCTGGGATTTTCAATTTATTGATTATATATGAGGTTACAAACCTGAGTCCTCAATCCTCTGATGCAACCAAGGTTCCTGGATTAGGGCGATATCCAGGCCTGTTGAGATAAACCTTCTACCCAAGATGTCGGTTGCGCCCTTAGCGTGGTGAAGGTTTATCTGTATTAGGCTCATACTTACTTTCCCCTTTTTTTTCCCTGGCCGAGACGGATGGTCCTTTCAGAGAGGATCTCTTCTTCAAGAAGAGGGAACAAGTTGGTTTTTTCTCGACCGCTGCACTGGCTTGTGGAGTAGAAATCTCAGGTAAGGTATGTACAGATTGTTCTGATACCTTTACTGACTCCTCCACTTCCATCTCTTCAGCGGTGCTTTTATCCATGGTGACTGTCTCAGATTTCTCTGAAGTCTCCTCCACCTTTTTAGATTCCTCAGTGTTTCCTTCATGTTTTTTTCTTCAGTCTTAGCTGAATTTTTCCAAACTTGTAGCCTCTTTCTCAAGTTTGCTTGCTGTTGCGCAGTCGATTGCAGCACTGACTTTCCCTCGATGCTTCTACGCAGGACGTTCCCCAACAGATAGCTCTTTATTTTGTACTTTTAAGAACTTCATGATTTTATCAGTGGTTTCATGTGTACTATTAGGAAGATAGATAGTCGCGATTCTTGCACATGGAATTTCTCCCTCTGGTACAATCCTCAAACTGGCCCCTTCCCAAGGCTTTCTTTTCAGCCATTCAGCGGTGTTGTTGTCTTCACAAGTGAAGATCAGAGCTCCTTATTTCCTGTTGATACCGTAAAATCTTGGATAGTAGGGACCCTCCTGTTCCTCCACGATAGCTTCCAGGATGAAGTTCTGGATCTCTTCCATCTGGTCTGTTGAGAGTAGGGTCTCGGGAAAGTTGAAGTATAGAATCCCCACCCTTATATCGTCTACTGCTTGTTTGTTTGAAGGTTTCTGGGGTTGTGCAGATTGCTCCTCATGTTCCCCCGTCTCCCTTCGTTTTTTGTTTTCTTTCTCCGATGATCTTCCGGTGTGGAGCCATTAGAGTGATATCTTTTTGATTTTCCCTCTTTTTGTTTGATTAGAAATTTATTTTGTTCTTCTGAAATTGGTTTTAAGGCCAATTCCCTGGCTTCTTCCTGAGAGTAACTTCTTTTCCGAAACCAGGCCATTCGTTTCTTGGCGGCTCCACCCAGTTTAGGCAAATCTGGGAGCAGCATTTCGGCTTTTGCTTCCTCAACCGTTTGGTGGTCGCCCTTCAGTATAGCATCTTCTTCAGATGTGTCGACTCTGGCTGAGTCGGGGGTTTGAGGACTTCTACTGTCTTTTGTGTTTGTTCAGGACAGCTAGGGTCAGAACCCATTACCAGACCTTCTATTTTTTGTGGGTTTTCATTCTCTTTTTGAGTGCTGCTAGAGCTCTCTGGTTTGTTAAAATTTCTTTCCTTATTGTGTTCCCACGAGTAGTTCCGCATATTAACGACCAAGCACATCCTTGATCACGCAGCCCTCAGCATATCTGTTCCCCTTGGCTTGGATAAAGAAAGAAATTTAGGTTTGGTATAGTAGAGTATAGTTGGAGCCAGATTTTTGGGAAGTTTTCCCGATAGGTGAGGGTAGTACAAAATGAAAAATGAGTATGGTAAGGATCATCAGAATGAAGCCTACCAGATCAGCTCATCCTGTTTGGAATTATCAAAGAAGACAGGATTTGGATCAGGCAGTTTCCAGGTGCACGTGCACGAAAATACAGCACTTGAGAAGAGAGAAGATTGCTGTGCGTGTGCGTCATGGATGCTCTGGCTTGGCACATGTGTTGGAGTATGAAGACCCCGCCACTTCCACACTCAACAATGCCCCTTCATCTACACTTAGAATTATCAGGAATTCTGGAAATGGCACTAAATGGTGTTTGGGATTTTAAAGAGAGAAAGATTTTGACTAAAATGTCTTTGTCAAGTTCTGTGAGTTATGATAGAACTCAAGCTTGTTTAAACATGTTGATGGTATTGTAGAGGCTCTTTGGCTCTTTTATTTCACACGGTCAGTATAGTGTCCATGCTCTACTATCTGATCATAAATATTTTTTTTATTTTCCAGGTACTGAACATTCTACAGAGTGCAGCAACGGCTTTCTCCGAGGTCAATGAAGTGACGGTCTACACCTGCGTGGGCCACCCACTCAAGTCTGACATCATGGACATTGTCAGATGGCTCCTCAACCTAGACTTTTCCACCACCTACAAAAGTAAGAGATTTGGTTATACCAGGTGAAATGCTTTTCAGTTATACAGTTTTGAAAATAATGTACCCTTCCCTTCTCGTAACCCTTGGATTGGTGAATGTTTTTAAATGCCCATTGGGTGATCGTCATAACATAAGTACATACAACAGTAAGAAAATTAAATTACTTCCCTGAAGAAAATGGTGGCCATTTTAAACCTTCAAAGAGAATTAAACCATTGCCATGATAATTTCATTTTTGATATTGTAACTGTTGAAACTCTATTTGAAGCAAAAATAATACAGATAAATTCGTAAGTATTAACTTTACTGTATGGTTAAACATTGATAATTTAGATTGAATAAACATTGAAACGAGAGTTGAAGCCCCCATCCTAAAAAAATACTCCTGAAAAAGTTTTCTCATCGTTCAATAGACTTAATAATCACTTCTAATGTAGTTTTCACTGTTTTACAAAGCTTTGAAAATAAAATTTATTGTTAGTAATGGATTTATAACCTCTAAAGGTTAAAATGGCTTCTGTTTTGTTAAGGAGGTCAGATTTTCGCTTTCTTGGTGTTGTTAGCTTTATATGAGTAAGACCTATAATTTGAGGACTTACTCAGTGACTCTTCCCATTTAAAATTGTGGAGTTGCTTCCTACCCTCCCAATATTAGGCGAGGAGATGTAATTTTAAAACGTGCAAAAACAATTTTAGTTTATGTTATGGCAATCTTCCAGTGAGCATTTGGAAATATTCAGCAGTTCAAAAGTTTAGAAGGGGGAGGGATAAAAAAAATCAATATCCAGAAAACCAATACTAAAATATTAATATTCAACTATAAATCCATTATTGATTAAAGTAGGAACTGTTGTACACCAACTTTGTTATCTCTATTACTTTTATCTTTCTCCCAGTGGTGTGATGAGAGATTAAAGCAGGATCGGTTGTACATCAACTTTGTTATCTCAAATACCTGTATCTCTCTCCCAGAGGTGTGATGAGAGATTAAAGCAGGATCAGTTGTACATCAACTTTGTTATCTCAAATACCTGTATCTCTCTCCCAGAGGTGTGATGAGAGATTAAAGCAGGATCGGTTGTACATCAACTTTGTTATCTCAAATACCTGTATCTCTCTCCCAGAGGTGTGATGAGAGATTAAAGCAGGATCGGTTGTACATCAACTTTGTTATCTCAAATACCTGTATCTCTCTCCCAGAGGTGTGATGAGAGATTAAAGCAGGATCGGTTGTACATCAACTTTGTTATCTCAAATACCTGTATCTCTCTCCCAGAGGTGTGATGAGAGATTAAAGCAGGATCGGTTGTACATCAACTTTGTTATCTCAAATACCTGTATCTCTCTCCCAGAGGTGTGATGAGAGATTAAAGTAGGAACTGTTGTACATCAACTTTGTTATCTCAAATACCTATATCTCTCTCACAGTGGTGTGATGAGAGATTAAAGCAGGATCGGTTGTATATCAACTTTGTTTTCTCAAATACCTGTATCTCTCTCCCAGAGGTGTGATGAGAGATTAAAGCAGGATCGGTTGTACATCAACATTGTTATCTCAAATACCTGTATCTCTCTCCCAGAGGTGTGATGAGAGATTAAAGCAGGATCGGTTGTACATCAACATTGTTATCTCAAATACCTGTATCTCTCTCCCAGAGGTGTGATGAGAGATTAAAGCAGGATCGGTTGTACATCAACTTTGTTATCTCAAATACCTGTATCTCTCTCCCAGAGGTGTGATGAGAGATTAAAGCAGGATCGGTTGTACATCAACATTGTTATCTCAAATACCTGTATCTCTCTCCCAGAGGTGTGATGAGAGATTAAAGCAGGATCGGTTGTACATCAACTTTGTTATCTCAAATACCTGTATCTCTCTCCCAGAGGTGTGATGAGAGATTAAAGCAGGATCGGTTGTATATCAACTTTGTTTTCTCAAATACCTGTATCTCTCTCCCAGAGGTGTGATGAGAGATTAAAGCAGGATCGGTTGTACATCAACTTTGTTATCTCAAATACCTGTATCTCTCTCCCAGAGGTGTGATGAGAGATTAAAGCAGGATCGGTTGTACATCAACATTGTTATCTCAAATACCTGTATCTCTCTCCCAGAGGTGTGATGAGAGATTAAAGTAGGAACTGTTGTACATTAACTTGTTTGTTGTCATAAAAACTTATGTAGGCCTAACCGATTCAAGAGCAAAAATTACACACAGATTATGCATGTCCTTGAATCAGGTTCTGGGAGGATGTATGCTATTAGGCCGGTTAAAATACTCAACGCATCATGGTACCTAAATTTATGGCATATATATGATCTGGACAAGCAAAGGAGACAACAACAAAATGATTCTGTCAACTATTTTATGCCGTAACTGACCAATATCTTGTGTAACAGAAAAAAACCCGTGAAAGTAATGATTGAACTACATTTCTTCTTCTAAAATTAAAATAAATGGTGTCAGTTATAAGTAACACTATTTTCCCTTTCACGTTCCCCCACACTTCAGACCTAAAGGTATTTGTATTAAATATTTATAGATCTCCTATAAAGTTGACTTTACAAGAGAGCAGGCCTCGTATTATATGAACATTGTGTGGCTAAAAAGATGTGCGGTGGATGTGTAGATAACGCTACTCGATTCTGATTCCTGGGCTATTTGTTACTTAAAAACAAGAGTACAGCCTGGTTCTAAAAGAAATTATAACACCGTATTCATTAAGGATGAGCTGATTCAAAAATAAGTCACTTCTGATTTTTCAGCAGACTTGCAGATATGCAGTGGAAAAATACAAACTGTAAACAAATATTATTTTTTATAAAACTACAATAATTTGTTAATTTGGCTATTTATCTACAGGGTTTCAAGCACAAAATACAATTAAAGCCAGTTTATCAATAGATAATTTAACTACAGGGTCCGGCAAAGAAACCTCCCTGATTTCAAGAGGCATTTGCAAAAAGAATAAGAAACATACAGAACAATTACTTATATTTGTGAATAGCCTATATGATGCCATTTTACATCACTTAGTACACTTTACTTGGTTTGAAAATTATGTCCGATAAATGATGTCCCCCATTGTTAAGACATTCACGAAGTCTTTCCCTGAAGTTTTCCATAGTTCTTCGTGTAACTTCCCTTGGAATGGCTGCAACTTCCTGTCTAATGGCATCTTTTAGTTCTTGCAGAGTTCTGGGACGATGTTTGTACACTTCAGCCTTTAGGTAGCCCCACAGAAAGAAATCAGAAGGTGATAAGTCGGGTGACCTTGGGGGCCAGGAAATGTCTCCTCTTAAAGAAACAAGACGTCCAGGGAACAACTCTCTTAACATTTCCATGGACCGCTGAGCAGTGTGAGCTGTGTCTCCGTCCTGTTGGAACCAAACTTCTTCTTCCTCATGGTCTAAAACAAACTGGTTGATCTTGGGTCGGAAAAATGTCTCTATCATGTGACAATAGCGAGCTATTGGCATTGACCATTACTGTTTGTCCATCTTCTTCAAAAAAGTACGGTCCCCACACACCAAATTTCGCAATGGCGCACCAAACTGTGACTTTTGGGCTGTGTAGTGGTTTTTGGTGGAGTTCCTTAGGATTTTCTGCAGCCCAATAGCGGAAATTCTGTTTGTTAACAGTTCCACACAAGTGGAAGTGGGCTTCATCAGAAGAAATGAAGACAGCATCTGGGGGAATGTTTTGCAAAATGTCATCTCATGCAGCCCTGCGAGTTTCATAATCTTCTTCATACAACTTTTGGGCAACCATTATTTTGTAGGGATGCAGATGAAGTTCCTTATATGCAGAATTCTCCTTACACTTTCTGACAATCCCAGGGCAGCTGCATTTTTAACCGCCGAACGCTTTGGTGACTGTTGGATGGATGTTCTCACTCGCGCCACATTCTCCGGTGTTATTGCAGTACGAGGTCGGCCAGTTGGTTTTCTTTTTAGTGCTGACCCTGTTTGTTTAAAGTTTGACACCCACAGTCTAATCGTTTTCGCATCAGGAACACTACCACGTCGGCCAAGTTGGAATCGAATCCGAAACGCTCGTTGAGTAGAAATCACAGAACCGCCATTTTTAATAAACTCCTCCACAACAAATGCCCGATGCTCACCGAGCCAAGCCATGGCGAACACTGAAAATGGCATGTACGCCGCTCCGTAGCGTAGAGATGTGGAGGGGGTATTGTTCCGTAACAATACCCCCTCCACATCTCTACCCCCACTACAACTCACGCAGTGGCTTGCTCAAACCGGGGAGGTTTTTTTGCCGAACCCTGTATTAGATGTTCAGGAATATATTCAGCAGACTCGCAATAATGCATAGAAATAAATGTATAAAATACGAACTGTATGCAAAATATTATTTGCGAAACTATGCTTGTTTGTTAATTTTTTTTATTTATCAATATTTTTTACTTAGATAGTACAACAGTAACAAGTTTTAGCGATCGGTAATTTGTGTGTACTGACAAATTTAGCTGTTATGCGCAAATAGATGCAGCAAACTCGTGATGATGCGTGAAAGTAAATATATAAAGTTAGTAGAAAAATAATGTTAAGAAAAATATGGTAATTATTTCGTCAATCTACGTATTTTATACACAAAATATGACAATAACACTCTTTAGGAATAGGTAATTTACGTACTGCCGACCACCTGATGTCTGCAGACTTGAAGCAATGTCGGATCTTTTTATATATAAAAAACAAACTGTGAGTACAAAAATCTTTGTAAAAGTTCTGTTATTATTTTATTTATCTTTTTTTTTCATACCGAAATTACTACAATAAAACATTTTAGCTGCCATCTGGTAATAGACTTATTTGAAGATTTGGTGGATTCACGATTCAGCTTTGACACAGCTCTAGTCATGGTATTATGAAATGATGACTTTTTAAGTGTATTTTAAGCACTTACGTTAAAAATGGTATTGGAATCGAGTTAAAAGGTTTGTTGTATCAAGAATCATTGATTTATGTATTACTAAATGATATATGTTTAATTAATGCTCCTTCTGTTTGCCTCACAGCGATAATAGATTGTAAATTCCAACCTTCCCATAGGATGTTATATTTAAAGTCTATATCTAACCTGTCTATCCGTGTTTATCTGTCAATTCTACGAGTGTCGAAAGAACAGCGTTTTTTTTGTATACAAAATTGCTCCATGTTTCCAAAGCTTTCAGAATGAGAGCTTATTGTACAGGTACATAAATAAAAAAATTATTTTGTATTACCATATGTTTCATATAAACAATATAGTTATCTATTCATAAATCTGTATTATTACATTTAATAAAGAGTATGTTTCTGATAAATTTATATGAGCATGATGGTGTAATAATAATCTAGGTTTTACATATTTGTACAAAATAAAAAATAACTGTTAATTCCTTGTTTTGTTTCAGATATCCAGAACTTGAAAGTAGTGAAAGGTATCGCCCTTCAAGATATATTGTCAGAAGTTCATCTTTTCTTACATAGAGGTGAGCGAACACAGTTTAATCTCATTTATCCGGAATATTTTAGACCAGAGCTAATCCGGGTAGACAAAAATCCAGATAATCTGGAAATACAGTAAAAGTGTGGTAGATTACAGGTAGTTAGAAATTTATTTGTTAGAAATGTAACAGTAAAAGGGAGTCAATTGATTTTTCATTTTACAAGAATTATTAATTAATTATAGAAAAAAATTAAGTAAAACTTAAAGATAAACATTATTTACTAATCTAATTGAAAAGAAACTGTCATTCTCTCATTTTTTTAAATTTGGTACACTGCTTCCGGGAAGTACTACCTAAAGTTAGTCTAGCTGCGCTGTGGAATGAGAGTGACTCATGACATCTTCTGATTCTTTATAATCAGAATGGTTTTCACTGTCCTCTGTTATCGTTGGAGAACAAGCTGCTAATGCAATTTCTACATCCGTCATCGCGCTTATGATCTTGTCTGTCTTAAGCCAATCTTTTACATCTTCTAAATTTTATTTTAGAGTGACCCATGACATCTTCTGATTCTTCATAATCAGAATTGTTTTCACTGTCCTCTGTTATCGTTGGAGAACAAGCTGCTAATATAATTCCTATGTCTGTCATCGTGCTTATGCTCTTGTCCGTCTTGAGCCTATCATTTACATTTTATAAATTTATTTTAGAGTGACTGATGACACCATCCGAATCTTTATTATCAGAATTGTTTTCACTGTCCTCTGTTAATTTTGTAGAACGAGCTGCTAATGCAATTACATCTGTCATTGTGCTTATGCTCTTGTCCGTCTTAACCCAATCATTTACATCTTCTAACTTTGTAATTATCAACTCTTTCAGGCCCACTACAACATTGTTAATTTTTTTGTGTTTTGTGCATTATTCTGAACATTGAACATGTGTTAATAAGAACATTAATGCTGAAAATTCAATGTTACCCTTTAAAAAATTGGAGTCCCCACTCTTTAAAACTGATCCGGTTAATCCAGAGATAACTGAGATCCAGATAAACAAGATTATACTGCATTACAAGGATGTTTTTGTTTAATGTATATGTGCATTTTGTAAGATTTTGCAAAATTTTAATATATTTAAGTTCTTAAATATTTAATTTAGATTTGCATTGCAAATTTATTTGCTTCACTGTATCCTTAGTTGATCGTTGTGAATCAAAACAAAAACAGTGATTCACATCAGCATTCACATTAATTTGTTGGTCGAAATGAATGCATTTAATATGATGAGATCTTGTGATATGATCATCTGATTAGAAGGCATTATTAGATGTCTGGCATGATGATGTTTGAGAGCTGTACATAGAGCAGCAATCTCTGACTTGTGCAATGCCCATTCTTGCCTTTTTTGGTATATTTATGATCCTCATCATACTTATGTAAAGGAGTTGAAAAATTAGTAAAAGTTGTTTTAAAAATTTTACATGTAGTTCATTATTTGTGAAATCTCAGTGTATCAAGTTTGCAATTTTTATATTCTTGTATGGTGTGGAAAACCAAATATAAAATTTGTTAAAACAATGTTTACATGTAAATATTACATTTTATTCATTTAACATGCTGCAAACTTGAAATCATATTGGCTTCCAAGAAAAGTGAAGTAAGTTTTTTAATTTATCAACCATGGTATTAAAAATTAGTTTATTTACATTTATTGAATTTTAAGCTGTTTTTAAATTTACTAAACAGTGACACTTTATATTTTATTATATAAAAATGAAATAGGTCTAAATATGTGGTATTAATCAAAAGCTTAAAATATGTGACAAGATATACAAGCCATGTTTTTAAACCTGTAACAATATTTTAATATAAAAGCCTGTATCTTAAACAATTTTTAATATAGTTACCATTAATACTGAGACACTTGACATATTGTAGAACCAACTTTTGAAAACCTTCCTCAAAGAAATATGCTACCAAAAGACAATAACTGTATAAACCTCTAAAAAATTATTTCCTCTATGTTCAAATTCAAATTCTCTATTGTCACAGTTTACATAATTATACAATCTTTAAGTCCAGCACAGCTGAAAGAACAAGTGGTGATATTTTCAAGGTATAAAATAGAACTTAATATTACTATCAGTTATAAAACATCGTCAAATTCAAATGTATAATTAATTAAGTATGATGTTATACAATTAAATATGTAAATGTTATTAAATTATAAAAACAGTCATAAAAATAGAATGTATAAATTTATGTATTTATATTCATAATGTTATTAAATTATTGTATCAATAAACAATATACAAAACAGTTTTGTTAACATAACAAATTTAATAAAATTGATAGCAAATAAAATATTATATAAATAGGTCAGAGTTTAAAAATTCTTCTTCGTTGTAGAAGGGTTTCTCTTGGAGCCATTCATTCAGGGCTTTCTTGAAGTGTTTAGGCTGTTGCTGTTTGATATTATCTGGAAATTTATTGAAGTATAGGGCTCCTTTGTAAGATTGCTTTTTTCAAAGAGGCTCAAGTGATGTGTTGGCAAGCTGAAGTTGGAGGCATTTCTTGTATTGTAGTTGTGAATATTGTTATGTCTTTGTTGTCCTGAGTTACCTGCTTGTAGGATGATGTCTTGAATATAAAGAGATACTATTGTGAGAATTTTAAGTTGCCTGAATGACTCTTTGCAGCTTTCTCGGAATTGCAGACCTGCCAGACTCCTGATAGCTCTCTTCTGGTGCTTGAGAACTCTCCCAAGTTTAGTTGCAGTTGTACTTCCCCACACTGCTAGTCCATACCTCAGATGTGATTCAATCAGAGCGAAATAGGCAGTTTTAGCAACTTTTATGTTACTCATGTGTCTTATTCGACGTATTACGTAGATCCCTGAGCAAAGTTTTTTCAAAGTTGGTCAACACGAGGCTTCCAGTTTAGATTTGAATCAACGATGACGCTGATTCAAGATTCAAGATATTTTATTGTCATTAAGCACAATACATATTATGCAATAGACAAAGTCAACATATTATATAGCCTACTTTAATCTAATCTTTAATCTAGGCACAGTTATAGGACAAAATACAGTATTGCCAGCTAGAACTAAATAAGGGCTTGTTCACATGAGCGCGACGTGTCGCGCGACTTGTGCCGCGCGACGCGTCGCGCGACTAAAAGACAACATATAACTATGGCAGCATACACATGGCGCCGCGCCGCTGAACCTGCCGCTAGTTGTGTCGCGCGACTCGCAGTATACGCGTCAACCGCGCGACTTTAGCGCTGCTCCAGTTGCTTGTTTTGTATTGGAGCGTACACACGCCGAGGCCAGTGAGTGATATTGGTGAGTGAATATGGAGATGGAGCAAGACCCATTTGACACCGAACGTTTTATTGATGAAATTGAAAAGAGAAGAGCATTGTGGGATCTTGAAAGTCCAGATTACAAGAACAGGGTTTTAAAGAGATCTGCGTGGGAGGAAGTTGTAGATATATTTTCTAAAACTGAAAGCACAGTTGAAGAGAAAAAGCAGTTGGGTAAGTGCTAGTTTTATATTTAGAGCAATACAGCAGTACAAAATATAGAGACATGTTGCCTCTTCCACTTCCACACCGGCAGTGCACTAGTTGTCGGCCGCCCGTTCTGCCGCTCATTCGGCCGCCGAATGTGTACGGAGCCATTTTGGATAAGTGCTAGTTTTATATTTAGAGCAATACAGTAATTTGATAAATGTTTCATTATATAGCCTTTGGATTAACTATACCAAGCATAATGTGTTTAGAAAAGCCAGAGGTATAGAAATGAAGAATTTTAAAAACAAGTAACTTACAAAGCATCAAAAAATAAAATTGGATGCACCCACCACTGCCTTTGTCGTTGTTTGCGAATGTTGTACCGACGGTACAAAATATAGAGACATGTTGCATCTTCCACTTCCATACCGGCAGTGCACTAGTTGTCGGCCGCCCGTTCTGCCGCTCATTCGGCCGCCGAATGTGTACGGAGCCATTTTTCTGTCGCGCGGCATGTCGCGCGACACGTCGCGATCATGTGAACAAGCCCTAACAATAATATAAACGTGAATAAAAACAATAAAATTACAATTAAATAATTTAAAAATCTATACAATATGTGCTAGCAATCCTAATCTTAAATTAACAATGGATTAAAAACTTAATGAGTTAATATCACAGGCTAGGTAATCTTCAACAGTGTAAAAAGCTTTATTTTTCAGCCACTTTGCAATGGTAACTTTAAAATTATTAAGTGTAACATTCCATGCTTTCTCTGGTAATTTATTAAATAATTTTATACTGAAAAATATCTGGCTGTTTTTGGTCTTTTCGAGTCTGACTGGGGGTAGATCGAGTAAATACTTTTTTCTTGTGCAGTGTGTATGAACATCTTGTCTATTTATGAAACTATTCAAATTTTCTTTTACATCAAGTAATGAGCAGTAGATGTATAAACTTGGCAAGGTCATAATTTGAAGTTCTTTGAAAAAAAGTGAACAAGATTCTTGTTTAGAAACATTTTTTAAAATCCTAATAGCTTTTTTTTGCCATAAAAATATTTTTTTGGCACTGGAACTGTTTCCCCAGAGTCACACTATACCTCAAGTGTGAGTGGAAAAAATGCATAATAAGCAGTTATCAACATCTCCTGAGTAACAGTATTCCTTAGTTTACATAATAGGTATATAACTCTAGATAGTTTAGTACATAAATAATTAACATGATGTTGCCAGCTTAATTTACTATCTAGGATAACACCCAATAACTTAACAGAATCATTACTGTATTTAGTATTATTGTGTAGAGATAATGTTAAATATTCAGTTTTATTATGATTCACTGCCAACCCATTTGCTTTAAACCATTCTAGAGCTAATTTAAATGAACGTTCTTGATCAGATTTTAAGATTTGTGACTCTTTATTACAGTTTAAAAGAGTAGTATCATCCGCGTACAAAACAGAATTACAAGGTAGGCTAGATGAAAAATCATTGATTGCAACAATAAAAAGAAAAGGTCCCAAAACAGAGCCTTGCGGAACTCCCAATTTCACTGTTCTGAAATTGGACTTGTTCTCCCCTTGGACAACCATCTGTTTCCTGTCAGATAAATAAGATGACAATAATTGTAATGCTTTATGTTTTATGCCATAACTAAACAACTTTTTTAACAACAACTCATGATTAATACAGTCAAACGCTTTACTTAAATCTATCAATGTTGCAGATGATATAATCTTTTTCTCAAAATTATTTAAAATGTTTTCCACAATTTTTCCTATTGCTTTCACAGTGTTTGATTTTTTTTATAAATCCATATTGTTCTTTACAGAGCAAATTGTTTTGAGAAAAGAAATCATACAATTGGTCTTTTAAACAACACTCAAAAATCTTACTCAGTATGGGAACCAAAGAAATGGGGCGGTAACTAGCAGGATCTGCCTTGCTGCCCTTCTTATATACTGGTACTACTTTGGAACATTTCAGTGCTTTAGGAAAAATCCCCTCAGATAACATCCAGTTGAATAGAAATGTCAATGGTTTTACTATGTAGGGTATAATATCCTTGATGATTTTATTAGAAAGCCCAAAATAATCTTCGCTTTTTGATCCACTCAACTTAGATACATATTTTATAATTTCAAATTCAGTTATTACATTTAATTGGAATGTTTTACTAGCATTATTAAATCTAGATAAATAATTACTCAAAAGCTCAATAGCAGCGTCAAAATTATTTTGCTTCAAATGTGTAGTACTAACTATATTTATAAAATAATCATTAAAGTCATCAGGCTTTATTAATTCTTCAACGCTTTCTTTCTTACAATGAATTTCATTTTTTATTATACTCCAAGCAGCTTTACATTTATTTGGAGCTCTCATAATATATCTGTCAGTGGCTAATCGTTTTTCTTCCTTAATTCTATTTTTATACATCTTTTTTATTTCTATATACATTTTTTTGTGTTCAGCTTCATTTTCTGTGCCCTTACTTATCTTGAATCTATCATTAAAACACTGTTACTATATTTCTAAGTTTATATAGTTCAGGTGTAAACCAGTCAACCTTTGGTCTATTTCTACTTTTGATTTTGACATCTTTAACAGGACAGCATTCTTTAAGTGAACTTGTTAATATTTGTATTAAAAAAATCAAAAGCATCGTCAACAGTTTGAAAAAAAGTAAGCTGCCACCAGTCAGTCTGATTCAGTATATGTTTCAAACCTTCAATGGCACCAAAAGACAGATCTCTCACTTTTCTTTTAAGAATATTTTTGTCTGGTACTGTATGTGAAAAATGCAACTCATAAAACTCTGTGTATATACCAGCATGATCAGATACATTTGGTTCGATAACTTGACATTTTACTTTTGTTTTTGCTTAAATTACTAACAACATTGTCAAGACAAGCATCTTCTCTAGTTGTATCAAAATTATGACAATACATATTAAATGATCTTAATAAATTCAAAAAAGTAAATTTTTCAGAAGAATCTTTTCTTACATCTACATTAAAATCACCTGTTACTATCACAGTTGCAAAATTTGTATTTAAAAATATCATTAAAGACTCCAAATAATCAAAGAAACTAAAAATATTACTCTTTGGAGTACGGTAGATGGTAACTATAACAACATCAATCTCCTTTAAATATATAGCTGTTGCTTCCAAAAACAAAGACAACACAAAAACTACTAATATCTACAGTTTTATATTGGATTTTCGACTTTACAAAGATTGAGCTGCCACCCCTAAAGAGTGGTTTCTCTCTACAGTAAATACTTGCTAATTGATAACCATTTGGTATATACAAATCAGATTCTTCATAAAATAACCAGTGTTCATTAAGAGTTAGGATATCACAGTCATAGCTATCTAAAAATAAGTCTAAAACATCTACTTTATTTTTTATAGATTGAATGTTAAGATGAAAAAGAGTTAGGGGTTTGGATGAGTGCTGTCTGTTTGTTCTTCTATTCGATGACCGTGAAGAGGAGGCTGCACATTTCCCGTCAAGGTTTCGACAGTAGGTTGTAACATGTCTTCCGTACTGGGTTCTCCTGCGCTGCTCGGGTCCATGGCCGAAGGAGGTCGAGTGCTGTAACTTTTCACGGCCTCATCAATTTTACCAGCCAGCCAGTCCTTACCTTTGGCATTGAAATGCATACCGTGCTTCGTGTGCATGTCCTTTGTAGCATCACTTGCTTCCACCAAAGACACATTGCCAAAACCATTGCTCAGTTCTTTTAGCACTAAATTGGTTTTTCTTGTTTCCTTATTCACACAAGACCACTCAGCGAGATCGTACCTATTTGTTAGATCAACGAGAATTACCTTTTTTTCTTTCACACTTTCTAATGTATTTGTTATGTTGTTAATTAAGACCTCCGCTTCGTTCCGTGCCACATCATTTGTTCCACACATAATAACTAGAAAATCTTCTTTGGAAACCCCTTCACCATTGATATTGTCCATGTTTAAAATTTGTTCAGCTCGGCCACCTGGTCTTACAAAGCCAACAGAATTTAGAGAGTGTTTGTTATTTAAGTGCCATGCAAAATCCTTACCATGGCTATCAGAACAAATTAATATTTCCCCTTTTGGTTCTAGGTCTTCTTCATAGCCCACTTCATCATTATCATCATTGTCTTGACGTAAAACATCATAAATATTATTTGAGAAAATATTTTTTTCTGTAATTTCGACCTTTGTTTTTTTCTTATATTTTTCTTGGGGGTTTGTTTTCTTACATTTAGAAAATGCCTGTTCACTCAGGGTCTTAGTTGAAGTTTTCTCATGGGAATTACTTAGTCTGGCAGAAAGAATGTGGTTTGATGGAAGGCTAAGTCTATTTGACGAAAGTTTCTTTTTTACAACTGTAGCATATGTTTCCTCAGATTTTTTCTCAAATTCCACAATTTTATTTTCAAGTTTAACTATTTCCTCTACTTTCAGCAACAAGAGATGTTCCAACTGAACTTTTTCATCTTTGTATTTCTGTATTTCTTCTTGGGCTTTAATGAGGTCTTCGTGTAGAGATTTAATAAGGAGGTCAGAATGTTGTAGTTGTTGTTCCAGTAATTCATTTACATCTTTCATGTTCATGTCCAAAATTTCATTTTCATTACACTCACCACAGCTCCACTTTACTTTTGAACTCTTTATTTCCCCATAGTCCTCAGCTTTAAGCTCGGTACACTTAAGATGAAACCATTTTGCACATTTGTCTTTGCATAAAACAGCTTTCACATTTTTTGTAACATTTTTTAAGCAAACTCCACATGAATGCTTTATTTGTTTACTTTTCATCCTTTAAATTTAAATAAAACAGAGCAAACAAAGTTTAGTAAAATAAATAAATAAAAATAATAATAAGTAAAGCTACTTTAATACAATTATTCAACTGAGAAAAGAATAACAAATTAAATAAAGAGTGCAAAAAGTTCAGGCACTGGGAGGGATTTGAACCATGTACCCTGAGGTACTTAGTGTGGTTTTTGGCTTCTGTGCCTAGGGTTCTTAGTTTTTCAAGTAAGTGACAATGGTTTAGGCAGTCAAACGTTTTGCTGAAGTCAAGAAACAAGCTGGTTACTGTGCAGCCTTCTTCTAGCTGATCGACAATGTGCTCAAAAAGCTGTATGAGGGCGGTAGTTGTAGATCTGCCTCTTAGAAAACCGTGTTGTTGGCTTTTTAAAAGGTTGTTATGCTGAAGATGCTGCAGGAGGCCTTCCAGCACAATCTTTTCAATAATTTTGGAAAAGGTTCATATTAGTGAGATAGGTTGATAACTGCTGGTGTCGGTTATTGGCCCGTTTTTATATTTTGGATAAATTCTTGCAGTTTTAAGTTGGTCTGAGAAGATTCCTTCTTGAAGTGATTTATTTATGTCAGTAAGGGGAGCGGATAGTTCTTTTTTGCAGGATTTAGTCAGCTCTGCTGATATTTCATCAGTAACCAGATGAGGTTTTTTGTTTAAGAGTGTCTATGGCCTTCTCTACTTCTGTGGGAGTTACATGTTGAAAATAAAATTTATTAATATTAACTTGCTTTAGGTTTTGGTAAATGAGAGGTTGGGGGTTAGTTTGGCTTTTTGAAGTGTTCTCTGAGCCACAGTCGTACGTTTTTTGAGGTACGGCCATCCATAGATTGGTTTTTGTCAGCACATAGCCTATAAAATCGGTGTGACTCCGAAAATAGGCTTGGCCTAAGAATGAGGCTTATATTTTAGTATAGTAGACCATGTAATAAATGTGTATAGAAAGTTTGATCAAAATCGGCTTGTACGTTTTTGAGGTACGGCTATCCATAGATTGGTTTTTGCCAGCACATAGCCTGTAAAATCGGTGTGGCTCCGAAAATAGGCGTGGGCTAATAATGAGGACTGCATAGTAGGATATTAGACCATGTAATTAATGTGTATAGACAGTTTTATCATTGGCTCACACGTTTTTGAGGTACGGCCTCCATAGATTTGATATTTTAGCATATAACCATGTAATAAGTGTGTATCGAAAGCTTTATCAAAATCAGCTCGTACGGTTTTGTGGTATGGCCATACATGTTTTCCCAGTATGTGACATGTAAAATCTATATATCTACGAAAATAGGTGCGGCCTAAGAATGAGGTCTGTAATTTAGTATAGTAGACCAAGTAATGAATGTGTATAGAAAGTTTTACCTGTAAAATCGGTATGGTTCAAAAAATAGGCGTGGCCTAAGAATGAGGTCTGTAATTTAGTACAGTAGACCAAGTAATGAATGTGTATAGAAAGTTTGACCTGTAAAATCGGTATGGTTCAAAAAATAGGCATGGCCTAAGAATGAGGCTTATATTTTAGTATAGTAGACCATGAAATAAATGTGTATAGAAAGTTTTATCAAAATCGACTCGTACGTTTTTGACGTACGGGACCATTTATAGGGTTTCTCAGAACTTGCCTTGTGAAATGTGTATAGTCTTGAAAATGGCTACTATAAATGGAGATTATTATCATAAAATTAGTGTTTGTTCATTTAAAATCATGTTAGTATTTATCTTCATGTTATTAATATAAATATATATTTTGTATGGTTTGAGTTGATGAACTAGGTTAGGATTCAGTTAGGAACTAGGTCCAGGTACTCGTTCTTTTTATGGATGGAATCTATGGCCAGTTTTACGTCGGTTTTTAATATATCCTGCTACTCCTCCTTTTATGTAATTTATTCTTGAAAACCCTCCAGCCAGCGAGTAGCCATAGATTTTTGTACTTTTTAAACTATCCTGGGTTAAGCCATGTTCTGTTATTAATACTATGTCTGGTGAGTTTGTGCTCAGGAAGTGGGTTAGTCTGTCAGTTTTGTTTTGAAAGCCAGTTTATGTTTTGGTGGAAGATGTTGATTTCGCCATTTTGGCTCTGTTGCTGGTGTTCTATTTTAGGGTTTATCTGTAGGTCTGAATTCCGGACTATTAAAAATGTGTTGTGGTAAAGTATGTGTCTCTGTTGTTGTGTTATTTAAACTGAAGCGTTTTGAAGGTTGGCTTATTTCTAAAAAAATTGCTGGATGTGCCAGGGAGATTAAATTCATGTTCAATTTGATTTTGTGACAGATCTTATGGCTGAGAAGGGGTGTAAGTTTGTTGCTTGTAGGATTGATGAGTCAAGTTTCTGGTGGTTGTACATCTATATAAAAATGAATGTTTGTGTGTTTGTCCTTTATGGAATCGTAAACTACTTGACTGATCACTATGAAAATTTGTATTTATATGTATTTTTCCACGGAGAAGGTTTATATGCTACGACCATTGATGTAACTCACCACTAAGCGGCGCTGCATAAGATAAAAGTTTTCAAAGCGCCTGAACACTATAAGCTGCAATTACGAGACAGTTATGTATATTAGATAGCCAAATACTATATGACGGCGCTAAGTTATGATGTATATTTGTCTTTAAGATAAATTTCTGGTTGAACTAAAGCTTAAGTGTTAGACCACTTTATAATGAAGTACATGTTCGTTTACAATGGCTATAAACATACACAGATATTCTGATTGAGGCAACAAGGCAAACTCTACATCAGCGTTGGAAATATAATTCATTCAAGCCAGAAGTGCACATACATAGGCAAAGCTTACGAAAAGCGTGTGAAGCCGCGGGAAACAGCTAGTTCCTTATAAAAATCAATATGTTTTGAGAAGAACTCCTCAAAAGATTCCTCCTTTGGCTTTATTTTGGCAAATAAGGGTGGTTTCCTCTTACCAGGTGTTTAGTGTGTTAGTTCTGTGTCGTTCGATTGTTTTCCCACTTAAGCCATTTGCAAAGAGACACTGTAGAAGGTGTTGTTGGGTTGTATGGGGTCGTTAAGATTTAGTTTTTCAACACAAGTCTGTCTAATTCTTGAAGTGAGAGAGCTGTTAGTCTCTGTCAGGGATGTAGTTATGGTAGTTTCCAGTTTTTTATTGCAGGTTTTTCTGATTCCTGAAGTCAGAGAGTTGCTTTGCTCTGTCGGAGATGTAGTCAAAGTGGTTTCCAGTTTTTTTATTACAGGTTTGTCTGTCTCCTGATGTCATTAAATCCTTTGAGGTGCTAAGTAGCTCATCATGAAGAGAAATAGTGGAGTGGCGGGGGTCATCCAGAGTTTTAGTTATAAGGGGGGCACATGAAGATTCGTAGATAGTGGGAGGTTGAAGGACTGGTGTGCTGTTTTTCTTGTAAAGTGTTGTAGAGCTGCTTGAAAGTTTCATGTTGAGGTGAGATTTAGTGTTTACTACAAGAGATTTAAGGTAGGCTCTTATAGTTCACTCTTGTTCATCAAGCTTAAGGACAAGCTTACTGAATCAAACCGATTTTATCAAGATGAATTTCGAAGCTCAGATTGAAGAACTGGAGAAGGAAAAAGAAGCGTTAATAGATAGAACCATTTCTTTGGGTGATACCATAAGGCAACTTGAACTGCAGCTCTTGAAAGAAAAGGAATTACGTAATGAACTCGAACTTTTATACCTAGATCAAGACACTGAGAAAGAACGGATTATTCATAATTATGAAAAAGAAATGGCTCGTTTACAGACCCTTATAAACCAGCCAAAAAACTCATATATTAGTGACGTCAATCTTAACAAACCCTTAGTTAGAGACTCAGAAACACAAACCCTCTCTACTGACACAAACAGTATGAGTCATCCCTCGTCAATCCTGCTCCAATTAGCTGAGCTAAAGGTTCGCCAGGATCAATTGGAGCATCAGCTGACTTTACATATTCACACAAAACCTTGTATTCATGCGACATCTTATGACAACTCGACCGCAGAAGTCAGCCAAATCTGCGATAAAAACACTGAACTTCCACTGACCAAAACCAGGACTCACCGTAACTCGACCGCAGAAGTCAGCCAAATCTGCGATAAAAACACTGAACCTCCAATGACCAAGACCAGGACTCACCGTAACTCGACCGCAGAAGTTAGTCAAATCTGCGATAAAAACACTGAACTTCCAATGACCAAAACCAGGACTACATCGTATAAGAACTCGACTGCAGAAGCTGAATCTTCACTGCCTAACATCAAGACTAAAACCATTTTTAGTGCTTCTCTCAGGGCATCTAAATACAGGAAAAACTGTAAAAAACATACAACAGTTTCACTAGGAAATAAGAGTCAGCCCCAACTCCACCCTAGTCAAAAACCCGCCCAGCAGATCACCTCTTACAAACACTAGTCCTTTAACAGGGTGTAAAGGCCCACCGGTGACAGCACTGAAACTAGGAAATGCAACATATGAGGAATTCTTCATAACTAACATTGACAATTACAAGAAAATAAACTTAAATTTCTCCATACATCCTACAAAAGTCACAACAAACTCTCCACTCCCCATACTCCCTTCTACAACGAGACCACCAGCGAGCTCTGACAATCCAACTGCCCAGGGCTCACCAATTATTGCCGACAAAGAGAAATCTTTTTTAGGTCATACACAGCAGGGAAAACCACTGCCTGACAGTGCTGCACCAAAACATAAGAGGGCTATCTGGCAAAGTAAATAGACTCAACCACCTGCTTAATGAGACATCCCCCAGCATTGCAGTTCTAACTGAGCATGGTCTTTGCCAAAATGAAATCCTTAATACAAAATTACATGGTTATACTCTTATATCCGAATTTAGCAGAACTCAGCATAGACTAGGGGGTACAGCTATTTACTGTAAAGACAATCTTACAAGTAACACAGAGGCTATTGAAATAAATAACTTCTGTGAGGAACTCCTCTTTGAGGCAGCACTGATACGTATCACGCTAAGTGGGAAGCAAATCTATGTTTTAGGAGTATACCGACCCCCGGCAGGAAACATAAGAAATAGCCTGGACGCCTTATCTAACATTCTAGACCATAACCAAGCTCATAACAAATTGTTCTTACTAATGGGTGACATAAATATTGACAGTCTTAGAAGTAACAATCCTGGCAGTGTAATGTTTAATGATGAACTGACCATGCAAAATATGAGAAGACTTGCACTCCCTGCAACTCGTGTCACAGCTGAAACAAACACCTCTATAGACTGCATATGTACTAGTATCTCAGAAGGAAAAGTTGCTGCAACCATCTTACAAACTGGTCTCTCTGATCATACAGGCCAGCTTTGTAGTGTGGACTTTATTCCTGACAAAAAATACATCCATCAGTCTTAAGCGCAAACTAGGCAAACAAAATCTGGAAAATCTCAAATCTTTACTATCCATTAAGAACTGGGACATTGTCAACAATGCTGAAGACGCAGAAACAGCCTACAACAACTTCAACGAGATACTCAGCATTGCCCTAGACATCGCCTGTCCAAAGAGGAAAAGCAAAACCAGAGTTGGCAGTAAGCCATCACATTACTACGACTCAGAGTGTGCAGAGATGAAAGCCTCATATATACGAGCTCTTAATATTTATGGAACAACAGGAAACACTAGAGACAAAGAAGAAATGGTGAATAGAAAGAAATTTTATGACCAAAAGCTAAAATTGCTGCGTCAAAAAGTTAACCTTCAATATATACAAAACTCTGACAACACAACAAAAGCACTATGGTGTGTTATAAATAGTGAGAGACTTAGCAATAAGACTAGTCAAACATGCCCTAAGCTTAACATTAACAATATAACTATAGATGACCCAGAGGAAGTAGCTGAAAACCTCAACACCTATTTCACCCAAATAGCAGATATCACAATAGAACAAAATAATTTACTACCAACTGACAGAATAGATGAGGACCAAAATCTCCTACACACTCCTCCGATACAATCATTTAAACTAACACCTACAACCTGGATAGAAGTACAAAAGGTAATTCAGAATCTTAAAAATAAATCATCCAGTGGTTTAGATGAATACTCTTCAAAAATTGTTAAATACTGTGCACAAGAAATCTCCCATCCTCTCGCAGCCATAGTCAACAAGTCTTTTGCCCAAGGCCACTTCCCTACAAAGCTCGAAGTTTCTAAAGTCTATGCAAAGCACAAAAAAGGACTAAAATCAGAGCCCCAAAACTATAGGCCCATCTCACTGATATCGACTTTCTCAAAAGTTATAGAGAAACTTGTGCTGAACAGGCTGATGGTTTACCTTAAACACCATAATTTAATAGCAGATAACCAGCATGGATTTCAAAAGGGCAAATCTACAATTTCTGCAATCATAAGCCTGGTTGAATCAATTATTGACAGTATTGATGAAGAAAAGTATGTAACAGCTCTTTTCATTGACTACAGCAAGGCCTTCGACTGCCTGGGACACGATCTTATTTCCGAAAAGCTCAAAACTCTTGGTATAAGAGGTAAAGAGAACATGTGGTTCATAAGCTACTTACAAGGAAGATCTCAAGTTGTGGAGGTCCAGGATACCAAATCTGGCCTTACTAGCTCATATATATCAACTCAAAAACCACTAACAAGAGGAGTCCCTCAAGGATCCGTGCTCGGCCCCATACTTTTTATACTATTCACCAATGACTTCCCAGCTTTTATTGAAAACTATAGTACTGACTGTATAATGTATGCAGATGACACTACACTCCTTGTTAAAAATGACTCTACGGAAGAACTATCTACTAACTCACTAACAGCTTTACAAGGAGCTGTTAAGTATAGTGTATCAAATGACCTGGCATTAAATACTGAAAAGACAACACAAGTGAACTTTAGCAAGAAAAAAGGAATACCTGCAGATGTCCCAGATATAACTGTCCTCAACCAAGTCAAATTTCTGGGCTTAACACTTGACAGTGGACTTTCGTGGACTGAACATGTAAACACTATCTCCAACAAGATATGCACTGGAATTTACGTTATGAAACGTATAAAAACAGTTTGTACTCAAGCAGCAGCTAAGGCTGCGTACTATGCGCTTGTTGAGTCTCATATAAGATATGGCTTAATCATCTGGGGTACTTCTAATGGAAATCTGAATAAGATTCTGATACTGCAAAAAAGAGCAATTAGATCCCTTGCCAATCTTGAGCCTCAACAAAGCTGCAGAGAAGCATTCCAAACTCTGGGGATACTCACTGTACCAGCTCTTTATATTTATGAATCTATCATACATGTTTCCCGACTCAATCTGCAAACCCTTGGAGATGTCCACAACTACCCTACCCGCCACGCCTCTAGATATATACTGCCTCAGCATAGAACAGCACTTTTTGAGAAAAAACCATCCTATGCAGGAAGAAAATTTAGAAATCTACTACCGGAGAACTTACAAAGTCTAACTGGAAATGCACTAAAGGAACCACTTAAAAATTTCCTTCTTAAGAAGACAATCTACAACATAGAAGAGTTCAAAGAAGCTGTATAAACTCTCTCTCTATATGTATATGTATATCTGACTTTATATTCTATTGTAAAACTTGACAAAATTACTGTACTTAATGTTCATGTAATAAAGATATTTGTATTTGAATTTTTGAATTTGACAAGTTCTTGACAATTTGTTTGAATGGAGTGGATGAGAGAGTTCCTGGATTCTAGTTCAGTTCTCAAGACTACTTCAGTGTCCCTCACATAGGCAGTTATTTTTAACTGAAGCCTATCAGTTTCCTTTTCAAAGTAGATGGTCTTGCTGTCAAGATCCTCTGTGAATTGTTGGATTTTAGTATTAAGTACTGATTTTTCTGAGTTTAGGTTATTAATTTTTGTGGTGAACTCATTTTTTTCAATCTCTGCTTGGAGCAAGAAGTCCTGTTTGAGATTGCACTATTCTTCAAGTTTGCTTGCCATGAAGCACAGCTCTTCTTTGAGCATCTGGTTATTTTCCTTTAATTCCGACAGGATTTCTTGAGCACCTTTAAGTCTGTCCTCCAGTTCCAATAGATTTTCAGATTTTGTCTCCTTCAAGTCGTGGAGTTGTTGTTTAAGGAGGCAGTTCTCCTTCAGAAGTGCACTGCCGAGTTCAGCTGCGAGGGTGAGAGAGGTCTCATGGTCCAAGTTTTTCTTCTATTGAAAGGTTATGAATTTTGTTTTACAGATCTGCAATGTCTTTGATACTCTTTTCATAACTTTTCTCACTGCACCACTTACATTTCCACTGTTCAATGTCATTTTTGCTCAGTTTGTAAGTTTACTGTCTGACCAGTAACACCTTGAGTGAAACCATCTATGACAGCCACTAGTGCAACAAATAGCGGAATATTTAACCCCTATGTCACATACACCACAAGGATATTTTGACATTTTATGACTGGGTATTAAGTGAAAATAAATAAAAGTAAATACCAATATGCACAAATCAGTGTTTGGTGTCTGTAATAATGGTTTTTGGTTTTGAGAGCTAACCAATAATTGTTTTGTCTAAAAGTGATTAATATCAGTCAGGGTTGTCTGAACTCTTTTTGTTACGATATAAAAAGAAGACAATGTACAGTTTTTAGGTTGTTGACAATAATAAACAGAAATTTAAGAGTGTTCTTGGATAATTGTCTGTCACAGCACTGGCTATGTGAGGTAATACTGACGGTGCTGACACAGTGTCTGGGTCAATGGTCTCAGTCCACATATGGTAGAGCAGTATTCTGGCACTGAGTGATGTGGCTGCTTGATATCTGTTCAATCAATCAATCAAAATGCTTTATTTACAATTTCATCAAGAAAATGTAATGGCGTCAAAATACAGAATTGTCTTCATGCTTCTTGCTTTACAAAATTAGTAGGTTTGTGTCATGGTGAAGAATTCCTCCAATGTGTATAGCGGTCGTTCCACCAGCCAGTCCTGTAGTTGTCTCTTCAGTTGTTGGGTGTTCAGGTTCTTCAGTGATTCTGGTAGTGCATTATACAGTTTACGTCCGATGTACGACGGCTTCTTGCTGTACTGTGTAGTGTGGTGTAGTGGAAGTATGTAGTCTTTTGCTCGTCTCGTGTTGTAGTGGTGGATATTCTCCCCTCGTCTGTAGTCCTGCTGGTGTGTGTGTGGGTAACAACAGTGTGGATATAGAGACTTATCACTGTTAGAATTCCTAGTGCTTTGAAAGATTCTCTACAACTCTCTGTTGGTTTTTAGATCAGCAAGTGTTCTTATTGCTTTCTTTTGTAGGACTAGGATTCTATTTAGGTTTTGTTTGGTTGTGCCACCCCACACTATCAAACCATACCTAATGTGGGATTCAATCAAGGCGTAGTAGGCTGCTTTCGCTATATCGAGTCCTCCAATCCACTTCATTCTTCTCACAACAAAAACTCCTGATGCCAGCTTCTTGCTCAAATTATTGACATGAGTAGTCCAGGAAAGATCAGAGTCTATGGTAACTCCCAGTAATTTGGCTTCTTTTTCTACCAAGAGATCAGGAATTTTTGGTATCTCGTCCAGTCGCCTACTAAAGTTTATGCAGGTTGTCTTTTTTGGATTTATTACCAGGTCGTTTTGGAGACAGTAGTGAAGTGTTTCTTGCGTTGATGATATTATGTCAGAGTGGAGCTCTTCAGCAGTATTTGTGGTTAGAAGGAGAGTAGTGTCATCGGCATACATTACAGAGTTATAATTTATGGAATTTGGAAAATCATTGGTAAAAAGGACAAACAGAAAAGGGCCCAAAACTGAGCCTTGTGGTACTCCTCTATTTGAGGGTTGAAAGGTGGATTTGAAGGATGTCTTCTTACCATTTGTTGATGTTTGTAATTCTACAAGCTGTTGGCGTCCTTCTAGGTAACTCGCTATCCAGTTCCCCGACCCTCCCCTGACACCTAGAGTTGCCAGTTTAGTTAGTATGAGGTCGTGTCCCAAGCAGTCGAAAGCTTTGCTATAGTCAACCATAACAGCTGCTACAAGTTTGTTGTCCTCCAGCTGATCTGTGACAAATTCAACTAGGCTGACTAATGCACTTAGTGTTGATCTTCCTTTTAAGAAGCCGTGCTGATGTTTTGTTAGCAGCTCTTGGTTTTGCAGATGTTCAGTCATCCTTTTGATTGCAATTTTTTCTATTATTTTTGAAAGCTTAAGGACAAGCTTACTGAATCAACCGATTTTATCAAGATGAATTTCGAAGCTCAGATTGAAGAACTGGAGAAGGAAAAAGAAGCGTTAATAGATAGAACCATTTCTTTGGGTGATACCATAAGGCAACTTGAACTGCAGCTCTTGAAAGAAAAGGAATTACGTAATGAACTCGAACTTTTATACCTAGATCAAGACACTGAGAAAGAACGGATTATTCATAATTATGAAAAAGAAATGGCTCGTTTACAGACCCTTATAAACCAGCCAAAAAACTCATATATTAGTGACGTCAATCTTAACAAACCCTTAGTTAGAGACTCAGAAACACAAACCCTCTCTACTGACACAAACAGTATGAGTCATCCCTCGTCAATCCTGCTCCAATTAGCTGAGCTAAAGGTTCGCCAGGATCAATTGGAGCATCAGCTGACTTTACATATTCACACAAAACCTTGTATTCATGCGACATCTTATGACAACTCGACCGCAGAAGTCAGCCAAATCTGCGATAAAAACACTGAACTTCCACTGACCAAAACCAGGACTCACCGTAACTCGACCGCAGAAGTCAGCCAAATCTGCGATAAAAACACTGAACCTCCAATGACCAAGACCAGGACTCACCGTAACTCGACCGCAGAAGTTAGTCAAATCTGCGATAAAAACACTGAACTTCCAATGACCAAAACCAGGACTACATCGTATAAGAACTCGACTGCAGAAGCTGAATCTTCACTGCCTAACATCAAGACTAAAACCATTTTTAGTGCTTCTCTCAGGGCATCTAAATACAGGAAAAACTGTAAAAAACATACAACAGTTTCACTAGGAAATAAGAGTCAGCCCCAACTCCACCCTAGTCAAAACCCGCCCAGCAGATCACCTCTTACAAACACTAGTCCTTTAACAGGGTGTAAAGGCCCACCGGTGGACAGCACTGAAACTAGGAAATGCAACATATGAGGAATTCTTCATAACTAACATTGACAATTACAAGAAAATAAACTTAAATTTCTCCATACATCCTACAAAAGTCACAACAAACTCTCCACTCCCCATACTCCCTTCTACAACGAGACCACCAGCGAGCTCTGACAATCCAACTGCCCAGGGCTCACCAATTATTGCCGACAAAGAGAAATCTTTTTTAGGTCATACACAGCAGGGGAAAAACCACTGCCTGACAGTGCTGCACCAAAACATAAGAGGGCTATCTGGCAAAGTAAATAGACTCAACCACCTGCTTAATGAGACATCCCCCAGCATTGCAGTTCTAACTGAGCATGGTCTTTGCCAAAATGAAATCCTTAATACAAAATTACATGGTTATACTCTTATATCCGAATTTAGCAGAACTCAGCATAGACTAGGGGGTACAGCTATTTACTGTAAAGACAATCTTACAAGTAACACAGAGGCTATTGAAATAAATAACTTCTGTGAGGAACTCCTCTTTGAGGCAGCACTGATACGTATCACGCTAAGTGGGAAGCAAATCTATGTTTTAGGAGTATACCGACCCCCGGCAGGAAACATAAGAAATAGCCTGGACGCCTTATCTAACATTCTAGACCATAACCAAGCTCATAACAAATTGTTCTTACTAATGGGTGACATAAATATTGACAGTCTTAGAAGTAACAATCCTGGCAGTGTAATGTTTTAATGATGAACTGACCATGCAAAATATGAGAAGACTTGCACTCCCTGCAACTCGTGTCACAGCTGAAACAAACACCTCTATAGACTGCATATGTACTAGTATCTCAGAAGGAAAAGTTGCTGCAACCATCTTACAAACTGGTCTCTCTGATCATACAGGCCAGCTTTGTAGTGTGGACTTTATTCCTGACAAAAATACATCCATCAGTCTTAAGCGCAAACTAGGCAAACAAAATCTGGAAAATCTCAAATCTTTACTATCCATTAAGAACTGGGACATTGTCAACAATGCTGAAGACGCAGAAACAGCCTACAACAACTTCAACGAGATACTCAGCATTGCCCTAGACATCGCCTGTCCAAAGAGGAAAAGCAAAACCAGAGTTGGCAGTAAGCCATCACATTACTACGACTCAGAGTGTGCAGAGATGAAAGCCTCATATATACGAGCTCTTAATATTTATGGAACAACAGGAAACACTAGAGACAAAGAAGAAATGGTGAATAGAAAGAAATTTTATGACCAAAAGCTAAAATTGCTGCGTCAAAAAGTTAACCTTCAATATATACAAAACTCTGACAACACAACAAAAGCACTATGGTGTGTTATAAATAGTGAGAGACTTAGCAATAAGACTAGTCAAACATGCCCTAAGCTTAACATTAACAATATAACTATAGATGACCCAGAGGAAGTAGCTGAAAACCTCAACACCTATTTCACCCAAATAGCAGATATCACAATAGAACAAAATAATTTACTACCAACTGACAGA
This sequence comes from Homalodisca vitripennis, assembly GCF_021130785.1. Classification (NCBI taxonomy): domain Eukaryota; kingdom Metazoa; phylum Arthropoda; class Insecta; order Hemiptera; family Cicadellidae; genus Homalodisca; species Homalodisca vitripennis. Next base: position 61,676 of record NW_025777970.1, read on the forward strand.
ATAGATGAGGACCAAAATCTCCTACACACTCCTCCGATACAATCATTTTAAACTAACACCTACAACCTGGATAGAAGTACAAAAGGTAATTCAGAATCTTAAAAATAAATCATCCAGTGGTTTAGATGAATACTCTTCAAAAATTGTTAAATACTGTGCACAAGAAATCTCCCATCCTCTCGCAGCCATAGTCAACAAGTCTTTTGCCCAAGGCCACTTCCCTACAAAGCTCGAAGTTTCTAAAGTCTATGCAAAGCACAAAAAAAGGACTAAAATCAGAGCCCCAAAACTATAGGCCCATCTCACTGATATCGACTTTCTCAAAAGTTATAGAGAAACTTGTGCTGAACAGGCTGATGGTTTACCTTAAACACCATAATTTAATAGCAGATAACCAGCATGGATTTCAAAAGGGCAAATCTACAATTTCTGCAATCATAAGCCTGGTTGAATCAATTATTGACAGTATTGATGAAGAAAAGTATGTAACAGCTCTTTTCATTGACTACAGCAAGGCCTTCGACTGCCTGGGACACGATCTTATTTCCGAAAAGCTCAAAACTCTTGGTATAAGAGGTAAAGAGAACATGTGGTTCATAAGCTACTTACAAGGAAGATCTCAAGTTGTGGAGGTCCAGGATACCAAATCTGGCCTTACTAGCTCATATATATCAACTCAAAAACCACTAACAAGAGGAGTCCCTCAAGGATCCGTGCTCGGGGCCCCCATACTTTTTATTACTATTCACCAATGACTTCCCAGCTTTTATTGAAAACTATAGTACTGACTGTATAATGTATGCAGATGACACTACACTCCTTGTTAAAAATGACTCTACGGAAGAACTATCTACTAACTCACTAACAGCTTTACAAGGAGCTGTTAAGTATAGTGTATCAAATGACCTGGCATTAAATACTGAAAAGACAACACAAGTGAACTTTAGCAAGAAAAAAGGAATAACCTGCAGATGTCCCAGATATAACTGTCCTCAACCAAGTCAAATTTCTGGGCTTAACACTTGACAGTGGACTTTCGTGGACTGAACATGTAAACACTATCTCCAACAAGATATGCACTGGAATTTACGTTATGAAACGTAATAAAAACAGTTTGTACTCAAGCAGCAGCTAAGGCTGCGTACTATGCGCTTGTTGAGTCTCATATAAGATATGGCTTAATCATCTGGGGTACTTCTAATGGAAATCTGAATAAGATTCTGATACTGCAAAAAAGAGCAATTAGATCCCTTGCCAATCTTGAGCCTCAACAAAGCTGCAGAGAAGCATTCCAAACTCTGGGGATACTCACTGTACCAGCTCTTTATATTTATGAATCTATCATACATGTTTCCCGACTCAATCTGCAAACCCTTGGAGATGTCCACAACTACCCTACCCGCCACGCCTCTAGATATATACTGCCTCAGCATAGAACAGCACTTTTTGAGAAAAAACCATCCTATGCAGGAAGAAAATTTAGAAATCTACTACCGGAGAACTTACAAAGTCTAACTGGAAATGCACTAAAGGAACCACTTAAAAATTTCCTTCTTAAGAAGACAATCTACAACATAGAAGAGTTCAAAGAAGCTGTATAAACTCTCTCTCTATATGTATATGTATATCTGACTTTATATTCTATTGTAAAACTTGACAAAATTACTGTACTTAATGTTCATGTAATAAAGATATTTGTATTTGAATTTTTGAATTTGACAAGTTCTTGACAATTTGTTTGAATGGAGTGGATGAGAGAGTTCCTGGATTCTAGTTCAGTTCTCAAGACTACTTCAGTGTCCCTCACATAGGCAGTTATTTTTAACTGAAGCCTATCAGTTTCCTTTTCAAAGTAGATGGTCTTGCTGTCAAGATCCTCTGTGAATTGTTGGATTTTAGTATTAAGTACTGATTTTTCTGAGTTTAGGTTATTAATTTTTGTGGTGAACTCATTTTTTTCAATCTCTGCTTGGAGCAAGAAGTCCTGTTTGAGATTGCACTATTCTTCAAGTTTGCTTGCCATGAAGCACAGCTCTTCTTTGAGCATCTGGTTATTTTCCTTTAATTCCGACAGGATTTCTTGAGCACCTTTAAGTCTGTCCTCCAGTTCCAATAGATTTTCAGATTTTGTCTCCTTCAAGTCGTGGAGTTGTTGTTTAAGGAGGCAGTTCTCCTTCAGAAGTGCACTGCCGAGTTCAGCTGCGAGGGTGAGAGAGGTCTCATGGTCCAAGTTTTCTTCTATTGAAAGGTTATGAATTTTGTTTTACAGATCTGCAATGTCTTTGATACTCTTTTCATAACTTTTCTCACTGCACCACTTACATTTCCACTGTTCAATGTCATTTTTGCTCAGTTTGTAAGTTTACTGTCTGACCAGTAACACCTTGAGTGAAACCATCTATGACAGCCACTAGTGCAACAAATAGCGGAATATTTAACCCCTATGTCACATACACCACAAGGATATTTTGACATTTTATGACTGGGTATTAAGTGAAAATAAATAAAAGTAAATACCAATATGCACAAATCAGTGTTTGGTGTCTGTAATAATGGTTTTTGGTTTTGAGAGCTAACCAATAATTGTTTTGTCTAAAAGTGATTAATATCAGTCAGGGTTGTCTGAACTCTCTTTTTGTTACGATATAAAAAGAAGACAATGTACAGTTTTTAGGTTGTTGACAATAATAAACAGAAATTTAAGAGTGTTCTTGGATAAATTGTCTGTCACAGCACTGGCTATGTGAGGTAATACTGACGGTGCTGACACAGTGTCTGGGTCAATGGTCTCAGTCACATATGGTAGAGCAGTATTCTGGCACTGAGTGATGTGGCTGCTTGATATCTGTTCAATCAATCAATCAAAATGCTTTATTTACAATTTCATCAAGAAAATGTAATGGCGTCAAAATACAGAATTGTCTTCATGCTTCTTGCTTTACAAAATTAGTAGGTTTGTGTCATGGTGAAGAATTCCTCCAATGTGTATAGCGGTCGTTCCACCAGCCAGTCCTGTAGTTGTCTCTTCAGTTGTTGGGTGTTCAGGTTCTTCAGTGATTCTGGTAGTGCATTATACAGTTTACGTCCGATGTACGACGGCTTCTTGCTGTACTGTGTAGTGTGGTGTAGTGGAAGTATGTAGTCTTTTGCTCGTCTCGTGTTGTAGTGGTGGATATTCTCCCCTCGTCTGTAGTCCTGCTGGTGTGTGTGGGTAACAACAGTGTGGATATAGAGACTTATCACTGTTAGAATTCCTAGTGCTTTGAAAGATTCTCTACAACTCTCTGTTGGTTTTAGATCAGCAAGTGTTCTTATTGCTTTCTTTTGTAGGACTAGGATTCTATTTAGGTTTTGTTTGGTTGTGCCACCCCACACTATCAAACCATACCTAATGTGGGATTCAATCAAGGCGTAGTAGGCTGCTTTCGCTATATCGAGTCCTCCAATCCACTTCATTCTTCTCACAACAAAAACTCCTGATGCCAGCTTCTTGCTCAAATTATTGACATGAGTAGTCCAGGAAAGATCAGAGTCTATGGTAACTCCCAGTAATTTGGCTTCTTTTTCTACCAAGAGATCAGGAATTTTTGGTATCTCGTCCAGTCGCCTACTAAAGTTTATGCAGGTTGTCTTTTTTGGATTTATTACCAGGTCGTTTTGGAGACAGTAGTGAAGTGTTTCTTGCGTTGATGATATTATGTCAGAGTGGAGCTCTTCAGCAGTATTTGTGGTTAGAAGGAGAGTAGTGTCATCGGCATACATTACAGAGTTATAATTTATGGAATTTGGAAAATCATTGGTAAAAAGGACAAACAGAAAAGGGCCCAAAACTGAGCCTTGTGGTACTCCTCTATTTGAGGGTTGAAAGGTGGATTTGAAGGATGTCTTCTTACCATTTGTTGATGTTTGTAATTCTACAAGCTGTTGGCGTCCTTCTAGGTAACTCGCTATCCAGTTCCCCGACCCTCCCCTGACACCTAGAGTTGCCAGTTTAGTTAGTATGAGGTCGTGTCCCAAGCAGTCGAAAGCTTTGCTATAGTCAACCATAACAGCTGCTACAAGTTTGTTGTCCTCCAGCTGATCTGTGACAAATTCAACTAGGCTGACTAATGCACTTAGTGTTTGATCTTCCTTTTAAGAAGCCGTGCTGATGTTTTGTTAGCAGCTCTTGGTTTTGCAGATGTTCAGTCATCCTTTTGATTGCAATTTTTTCTATTATTTTTGAAAATGTGGATATCAATGAGATTGGCCGATAGTTCTCTAATTTTGTAGTTGTTCCAGTCTTGTGTTTTGGGTAAATCTTCGATAATTTTAGTAATGATGGGAAGTGTCCTTGTTCAAATGATTTATTTATCACAGCAGCAAGGGGGGCAGCGAGTTGTTCAGCACAATGCTTGACAGCCTTGGATGGTACCTCATCCAAACCACATGATAATTTTGATTTGAGAGAGCTAATTATTTCTAAAACTTCTTTTTCATTAGTTGGAGCAAAGTTGAACACTTCGATGTATTGCCTAATGGGAGGGTTTTGAATTGACTGCGGGACATAATGCAGATCATTTCTGTTTTTTATCAGTGTATTTTCTGCTACTTCTGCAAAAAATTTATTTAGGTTTTCAGCAATCAACGAGGGATTGTTTTCAAATGTACCATTTATTTCCATTTGAAGAGGTGTTACACTTGGATTTTTAGCCTGCTTCTCTGAGTTTATTATGGTCCACAGTGCTTTTGATTTATTGTCGGATTTATTTATGTATTCTGTTGCTGCAGTACGTTTAAGGTTTCTAAGCTTGAGGTCGTAGTCTTTTTTCTTAGTGATTATTTCAGCCTTATCTGCAGCATTGCCAGTTACTTCATATTTCCGAAAGGCCCTGAGAAAAATTTCTTTCAATCTCCTGGCTTCTTCATCGTACTTGCCATTTTGCTTAGATCTTTTTTTTTTTGGTTCTTGATTTCTTATTTGGGCAAGTTAAGTCCAGATTCAGCCTTACATTCCTGTAAAAGGCATTGTACATTTCTTCAGCATCAGGCTCATTATACACACAGCTCCAGTCTACTTTCATAAGCTCCGTTTTAAGATTTTGAAGATTTTGTTTACTGAAATTTCTTCTGTGTTCACTCACTGATGTTTGTGGGATTTTACTTTCTAGGTGTAAAAGACATTGTTGGCCTGTGTGATCTGATAGGCCTGTTTGAAAAATATTGAATTTGACAGTTGAATTGGGCATGTTAGTGCATATGCAGTCTATAGATGATTTGCAAGTGTTAGTTATGCGTGTTTCTGGGAGAGGGAGGCGTATTATTCCATGACTTAGCAGCTCTTCTTCAAAATGTTGGTTTTCTGGATTGTCAGTTAGTCTGTCAAAATTAACGTCACCCATTAAAAGTATTGGATTTGTCTCTGCTCGAATATTTTCCAGGATACTAGCTATCATCTCGATTGCTTGTTTACTTTGTCCTCCTGGAGGTCTATAAACTCCCAATATATGTAGTGATTGTTTGTTAATTTTGATCTTTATCAAGGCTGCTTCACACACTAATTCTATGCAGTAGTTGGCAATATCCGCTGCTTCTCCCTCAATGCCTGATGTTTCCTCCAGATATATCGCAACTCCTCCAAGTTTATGATTGCCTCTGCTGAAAGCTGTAATTAGTTTATATCCATGAATTGATATTGAGCGTAGATTATCTTGATTTAGCCCATGTTCAGTTAATATCAGTACTGTTGGGCGCAACTGGTTCAGAAAGTGATTTAGCCTCTCAACTTTTTTAGACAGTCCCCTTATATTCTGGTGGAAAATTGAGATTTCTGAGGCTGAGTCCTTTTTTTCAGAGTGGAGTTGATGAAAATCCTGTGGTTTTGTATGTTTTTGTGTCTTTCCTGTTTTGGTTGGCAGTTTTCTAAAAAAGCGTTTTCATTTTTTGAGGCGACTTCCATATTGATGTATATTTGTGGGGGTTGACTTTGGTTAGAAAAGTTTTTACTGATGGGTTTTATTTTGGCGTTGCTGGGTTTGAAAATGGTCATTTTCTGAGCATCCCTTGAGGGCTTCAAGTTCTCTAGTTACAAACTCCTCAAGGGTTTCTCCACTTGGGAGGATTTTAGCACTCAGTGGTGGTTTTTTCTCTCTTCTGATCCCTTCAATTAATCCTTCATTTACAGTAGTCCTTCTCAAGCCTGTTTCTACATTGGCAGGTTCTTCATGCCGAGCTTTGTTTTTGGCTACTTGTTGATTCTGCGGTGACATCACTGTTATACATGTTGTTAGTTCTACGTCACTGATGTTTTGGTTGTCATTAATGTGGGTAAAAGTTCGAAAGTCAAGAATAGATTTAGTAAAATTAAATCTAAAACTAAATCTCTGTTTATCTTTTAATATCTCAACAATAGTGTTATTTGGAAAAATATGAGCTGCCATTCATTAGGTGAGTTAGCTATGCGAAAGTTTAAGTTTTATTGATTTAATTTGTTTTTTCCTTAAATCTTGAGTCAAAAGTTATATTGGAATGGACTTACAATTCTTCTAGGTTGGTTGTGAGTATATTTGGTAAACATGTGTTGTAATTTTACAACTAAAACTACACTTTAGAAGAGATCATATTCACAGGTAGTGTTGGCTGGCAGCCCATTTTTATGTAACACTCGCATAGATATTCTTCAATAGAGTAATAATTTTTTTGTTTTAACATATTTAAAACTTTTATTTTAAATTCATTGTCTTTCTGAACTGATTTATATCTAGTGTAGGCATCTTATTGTCTAATTTTCTTGCAAAATGCTGTGGTGACCACACAAGCAAACAAAGTCTATGAATTGGAAAGTGCAACATATCTCTATTTCTTTTATTGTAATTATAGTTATAGTGATTTGCAAAAAAGAGCTCAAAATTCTGCCTTACAAACAATAAACATCTTAGCACATAAACCGATGGACAGATCAGTCTTTAAATATTCCTTCGCATGAAGTTCTTCTTTTGAAAAATGTCATAATCCTTAAATATTTCTTTTGGATTTTGAAAATGTCTGCCAGCCTACCAGAACTTCCCCAAACTTCAATACCATGACTGAAGCAAACATAGTATGATAAATAATAAGTTTTGTTTAGGTCAACAACATTTCTTAAGATTGACACCTGGAAACTAGCAGAGTTAAGCTTTCTTCCAAAAATTTGAAAATATTCAGTTCATTTTAGATTTGAGTCTATGTGAATTCCTAAATAACTTGCCGATTCCAAAAACTTTTTAAGCATTTCAAACTAAGAAAGCATTCATAATATTTGGTGCTGAAGGCTATGTAAGGATGACCCTAGCCCATTGTTTTGAACTATTTACTTTTTTAATTAGAATTCTGTTAAATGTTTCCATAATGATTTTAAAAGAAAAGCGACTTGTTTTTTTTTTCAAATTTTCAAGGAACTGTTCTGGGTTACAAGCGGCTTTTGCATATCTACAAATGCACAATATTTTTCACACCCTTTTAGTGCCTCGGTTACTTTCTAAATTTTGTGCATTAAGTACCAAGCTGTTTTGCGTCAGTTGCAACATAATGCAAAATTTGTGTCAAATTAGTATAGTATAAATATAAAAATTAAAGTGTTATTCCATTTTTATATTATTTTTATTTATGAACTATATTTTGTAGTACACAATATATTTTAAGAGTTTTTTACATATACTATGAAATTTTAAAATTAAATTCTTTTAAAATATATATTTTTTAATTAAAACAAATATGACATTGTATTATAGATAAAAGATTACGCCCTGCTGAAAACCTAGTATAGCCAACTGAAAGATGTCAGTTTTGTTTAGTACTTTTAAAAGACTACTGTCTTTGTCAGCAATGTTTTATTAACACATTTCTGTAATTCAGATAAAAATTCACTAAAAGTGTAATACATAAGCTAACAAGAATGAAAACAATGTTTCCACAACCTATTATCACTTGGCCACAACCAGACTGAAGGTGGAAACAATTTTGCTTAGAAAGAGTTCCGTCACAGTGTTACACAATGAATAATTAACCTGATGAGACAATGAGAACACCTCTTCATATAGTTTACACTGGGTGGCTTCTGAGTAATTCAGACAGAGCTCTTTAGTAGTCTGGGTGTCTTTGATGTCGAAATGACGCAGAGTCTATTTAGAATGTATTTGTTGTGGAATCATTTGGATCTCTTCAGACGGATTTGGATTCTAGATTTCGAGAGTCAAGTCTGTGTCAGTGTCAGATTTCTTATGCTGCACTAAGCAGAAGGTGGAATGGAGTGAACTCAACGTTCACAAATAATTAAGTTAACAATAAAAATAAAGTACGAGTAATTTGCAATTCTAGTTTACCCCAAAATACATTCTATGATTATCAACTTCTAAGTAATGATACAAACTATTTAAACTACACCATGGTTAGTCAGATGGTAAGTCATGACTTTTTAGAACATACATTAGGTTTTTAGAACTAAGCATTTTCACAATGACCCAGCGGTTCACACACCAAAGAGGAAGAAAAACAATACAAGTCTTCCGTATTGATATATTGGAAACTGCTGAATATAGTGATGTTGTTAGATAAGTGAAATAAAATACAAATGAACAAAATTGTTGATTCTGGTGTTTAGTTATTGAAAATATTAGTGTGTTTCTATTTATACTTAGTTTTTTATACTGATTTCATCATTAACTGTCAACAGTTGAATTACCGTCAGAAGTTCTGACCGAGCTGCTGATCAAGCTGGCAGACATCGAGTACAGACTGACTTCTGGGACGCCAGAGAACCTCCAGCTGAGTGCTTTAGTTGGCGCGTTTCATCTTGCACGGACTCGTATAGAATTGACAGAGGACATCGCTACTTATTGAACCTTCACAGAAAACAATTCTTCTTATTTATTTTGAAAGAAACTAAAAAAAAGATTTAATTTATCCAAAGTTAAACTGTGGATTAATTTATTTTGTTTTTCGTCTACTGCATTATTGGAATATTGATTACTCTGAGTACTTATCTGATCGTATTCCATATAAATTTTTCTGTTTTTTTTTTAAATTTATTAAACCTATGTTTTCAGCATTGTTGATGATCAGCGTCTTTAACAGTGAAGAAGAAAGTCAATTTAATTTGTATTTGGGAATAGTTATTTTTCGTAGAATATTCCGTTTGTGAGTCAAAATCAATATTAAGAAGGCCAATTGAGGATTCATTATTTACTAAAACTTCCTAGTGGATCAAACAGAACAACGTATGAAGTCTTTACATTACAGAAATAGCTTGACTGTATAAAAACAGTTAGATGGTTTTGTCTGATTTTACGTTCTTCCCACAAGAAGAGAAGGAAGGTGTAAGTGAGATTGTAAAATGATTGCTTCAGTTGATCTAGTTTGTGTATTACTACGTTCCAAAGTACTAAAACAAATCTTGTAATCATCGATAGAAATAAATGTAAGGTAGATCTTTGTAATAGCAAGAACTAATTTGAAAAAAACAAGGCTGGAAAACCTAACTGTAAAATATTCTAAATACTATGCATATAAATTAGAATATGTTAGAATCATGTGAGGAAAGAAAATAGGCCTTAAAATACTGTACAGTGAAATTAAATACATGAATTTATAGCAAAATGTTTTAAAATTGCCTTTAAAAAAATAATGGAATTTTATAGTACGCTAATCTGAGTGATGTTACTTCCCACAATGCATTACAGTCAATATTTTTGTACGATTATCAATAAAAACATACAAAAGAGATAGTTTAATTTTTTCCTCACAGTAATAATGTGGAATCATATGTGAAATTCTCTTTGCCTGTGTGTCTACTGCCACTTTATTTTATTGAAAAATAGCGAGAGGTATAAAGTTAATAGGTTAGTAGTATCAGCTGACATCATTTGAATACAACATAAAATCTAAATTCATATAGATAAGGTTACCTTTCATAGATTCTGCTATAATCTAATTGCTACGGTAATTAAGACATAAGTATAATTAAATAAATCAATTAACTCTTTTAAGTGCCACTGCTTCGGCATGGCGTAGTACGTGTGACTGGCAGGCGCTTAGGAAAACAACCTGTTGGATGTAGCGAGGCGCGAGTTGTATGGATAGAGAGAGGGACAGCTGATGAGTAAGACAGTGTTGCCAGATTTCTCCCAACATACGAGGTGTGTTAGAAAAATAATGAGACTGATTTCATACTAACCAAAGTTTTTATTATTTTCAAACAACAATGTTATCCCCTTCAAAGTAGTTTCCTTGGGCAGCTATACATCGGCGGAGTCGTCGTTCCCACTCTTGGTAGCAGCGCTGGAAGTCTTCAATTGGTATGGCTTTTAACTGGTCGGTCACAGTCTTTTGAATGTTCTCCAGAGTTCCAAAATGACGTCCTTTTAGGACATGTTTCAATTTCGTGAAGAGGAAAAAGTCACAAGGACTTAAATCAGGTGAATAGGGGGGTTGAGGAACAACAGTAATGCGTTTTGAGTTCAAAAATTCACAGATGGAAATGGCCGTGTGACATGGAGCATTGTCATGATGAAGCATCCACTTGTCTGCAATTTCCGGTCTCACACGGATCACTCTTTTCCTCAAATTTTCAAGGACACTTTTATAAAACACTTGGTTGACAGTTTGTCCTGGTGGAACAAATTCTTTGTGTACGATACCTTTCCTGTCAAAAAAACAAATTAGCATGGTCTTGATCTTTGATTTGCTCATTCGACATTTCTTCGGCCGAGGAGATGACGAAGTGTGCCATTCTTTACTTTGCCGCTTTGTTTTCAGGATCGTACTCAAATATCCAGGATTCATCACCAGTGATCACACAATTGAAGAATTCTTGGTCATTAGCAATCCTCTCAAGAAGATCAACGCACACATTTTTTCGATTGTCCTTCTGTTCAGTTGTGAGATTTTTCGGCACCAATTTGGCACAAACCTTTCGCATGTTCAAATCATCTGTCCACAATTTGATGCACGGTGAAAGTGTTTAAATTTAGCTGTTCACTGATCATCTTTATTGTTAAACGACGGTCTGATCTCACAAGCGCCCTCACACGATCCATGTTTTCGTCCGTTCTTGAAGTCAAAGGTCTCCCTGAGCGAGGTTCATCTTCAACGTGTTCTCGGCCTTCCAAAAATGATTTGTGCCAGCGGAAAACTTGTGCTCTCGATAAGCACTGTTTCCCATAGACCTGTTTCAACTTTTCAAAAGTCACACTCGCGGATTCACCAAGTTTAGCACAAAACTTTATTGCACAACGTTGCTCTAAATTTCGATGCTCCATTTCTGTGACGCACAATTAAAACACAACTTTACTAATGGCGCTGTCAAAACTAATGTGTTAACTGTACGGAGTTGTAACTCGGACTGAGGAAGTGGAAGGGATAAATAAACAGGTTTAGCGTCAGCCGGTAGACACAACGTTGCCAGATCTCCCGCAGTGTTACCAATCTCATTACTTTTCTAACACACCTCGTATTGCATTCTGTCTCGGCGACATAGGGAACCTTATTTTTTAATACCCCTTGTATTTACATATGACTATAATGTTCTATTGAGTCTATTAGTGTTATTTACATTTACAGTACAATAAACTTTAACAACTGCTTAGTTGAATCTCAACTCCGCTACTGTCTTTGAGCATGGAGTAACTCTAGTAAAGCAAATTTTACAAAGAACTTTTATTCCGCAAAAAAGTGCATCCGCACTTTAGCAGTTCTACAACCCAGAGAAACGTGAAGAAACTCCTTTATTGGGAGTTGTATTGTGTATGTACCCTTTATCTATGTATGTGTATTTATTTATGCCTTATGAATAACCAAATCGGCCTTGAGATTAAATATTCTCTAGTGACTAGATATAAAATGAATATATTTGAATGAATGAACAGTGAAATAGTCTGTTATATTACATGGGTATATAGGCCTTCACATAGATGGTGCAATAATGGTAGGACTCTTACATGAATTATGCTACCATCTTCAAGCAAGTAGACTTAAAATTGTTTTGATTTTCTTCATGAATATCACTCCAACAATATGGCAATAATGAAAATTAAATTTGCCCCACTACGTATTTATAAATAAATGCATTGTTCACAATAATAATTTTAAAAAACTGTGTACTCCAAAGAAACCTTTGGGTTAAGACAGAAAAAACAACGTTTTAAACAAATATTTTATTCTTTTAAAACTAACCAGGTATAAAATAATTGACATCTCAGTCACACTCAGTCATTCTTTCTTACGTTGGAAATTACAACAATACAATATCTGAAAGACTGGAGTAGAGTGAAATATTCAAGAATACTCTTAACTTTATACAGAATATTTACAAGTCTTTGTGCACTGTATCAAAAACGTTGTGCACTAGAAAAATTGCATAATTTACAAATAATAACAACTTAAATAGTAATAATAAATTAAACAACATAAATATAAAAAAAGAAAAACACCATGATATGCTTAATATCATAAGGTATAGATTAATATCAAACTTTTGTTTAAGTAGTTATGTGATAAGGTGTATCTTACGCTGATTACATTTTGTCAATTTTAACACGAAACACCTTTTTTAATGCTAAACATTTCAGTAGAGATAAATGGATTTCGTTATATGAAGAAATAGATTAACTATAGCGAGATCAAGATTAACGCTTTGAGAGATGGTCCTGAAATATGTCATCATCCAAGAATTGCTGGTCGTTTTTGAAAAACTCGAAACTCAAAATTAATTAATATGTAAAAAATTAATTACATTGCTGAAATCTGAGTATCTTTTTTATTGCGACATGGAAAGTAGTATTCCTTTATTATTATAAATATACAAAAAACGTTTTTCACATTTTTGAAAACAAAAGTTTATTAATAAAGTTTTTCCATACAAAGAAAGAAAACCAATTCGTTTTACAATATTTTTAAAGTATTTATTTTTGTCAGTGAAATTACCCTTGTAAACAATTATAGCGTTCCAAGTCGTGTAAATGCTTGACTCAATTTTGAGCCGAAAATAAACAATGCAAACCGCCAGCTGTTCCTTTGTAAACAATTGAACACAATACAGCTTGAACATTCTAGTAAACAACACAATAGACGTCACAGAGTACCAAGCAGAGCTCGTAAAATTAAATATGTAATACGCTAAAATAAAAAAAAAAACATTAACTCCATAAAATTAAAGGACCCACACTCAAAGTAGGTAAACTCTGTAAAAAAATGTTAAGAATAAGGTCATCAGTGTTATAAAGTAAGATTATAGTGTAGATGAGATAAACTATAAAGTGATAATATAAATCAGTTTCTGGTGAATACGACTATTTACAAATCTTTACTTACTTTAGATGTAATTATTATCTCTAAATGTACCATCTTAGCAGAACAGGACAGGCATTGCTATGGAACAAGAGGGTGAGGTTTGAGATGAAAAATTGGAACGCATGAACTTCTACCCATGTTCATGCGTTAAATGTATCAACGATCTGCTAGAAACAGATCAAATCATTAAAAAACTTTCAAATTTTAGATCTAAATTGAGAACAGTTTTCTGGGTTAATTACCTAATTGCTTATTTATTCAGCTGAGAAAATAAGCAGAGCTGAGACACGATGGATGTTTAAAAAAATTTAGAATCTATAAATTCATAATAATTTATGAAATCTTACAACTACATTAGATTATAATTAAACAACAGGGATCAAAATAAGGGGTGGGCCATTAGTCGCTTGACACAAGCAGTTGTCTTACTACAATATTGTTTTGAGGTTATGTTTAAGACATTAAATACGTTTTTGTCAAGTGACGTATGGCCCATCTTGTACACTAATGTTTTTTAAATATTGTAAATTATACACTTAAAATAAATATAATAAATTACAAACAATCATAGTACAATTTTTTTAAATAGTTGTCGGTAAGGAATTAAAATTTTGTGGGCAGTACAGTAATGTTTCTGTGAAATTAAACTGATGCACTTTGTTTATTTGTACACGTGTTCTAATATGCAAGTGTTCTGCTCTAACTGAAGTAAAAATTTTTAAAAATCTTGTTAAAATGGTAAAAATGAAGTACGTGTTAAGCTTTAGTATTACATTAGACTCAATTCTACTTAATACAAATCTAACTACAATATCGTACACTATGCTATCCAATATTAAAACATTATTTAGTCATTAAAACTTACCAGTTTGTAAACATATGTTTTGTAGTTAGAAATATCAAGGTTGTGGTGGGTTTGACCTTTGATTGCATTAGTTACACAAGAGATCAAAAAATCAGTAACACTACGTTTCGAGATCTGCAATCTGATCTCTTCTTCAGGTTTTTAGATACAGGTTTCAGATTGCAGATCTCGAAACGTAGTGTTACTGATTTTTTTGTTTCACTGAACGATGGCAAATGTCCAGAACAATCATGTTTCCTTCACAATCCTTCCATTGTCAAAAATAACTTCAAACAAAGGACAAGAAAATAGTCATTCAAACGAACGAGGTATGATGCTGAGGTCCAAAAGATTATTTCAGTCAGTTACTTATGAGGTCCGACAGTAGGGCTGCACCACATAACTTAGATTGTTACGATTTGAATTTTGATTGTTGTTGGAACGATCCTGAATGATCTTAGATTCTAGCTCCACAGAGATAATTCAGGTTTCTAATGCCTAAATTCCAATTTAAAAAAACATTACCTTTACAAGATACTGAGTCATCTATGGACAAGACCTATTCCAATAAATCTTGGCTTCAATTCTCAGTACCAACTTAATTTTTCTCAAAAACTTGTGTTTAATAAATGAACATTTGTTTGACGAAATAATTAGTTTCAGAAAATCACTGGAACAGGGCTGTGCCACATAACTTTGATTGTTACAATTTGAACTTTGATTGTTGTAGGAATCCTGAACCATTTTAGCTTCTAGCTCCACAGAGCGGCCTCAATTTATAGCATCAGATGAATTATCTCTTGTGTAACTAATACAATCAAAGGTTTGGCTCAAAATGAGAATGAGGGAACAGAATTTCCAAACTGGAAGTATTAAAACTACTCATGCTGTGTGTTGAGTATTTTTTAAATTTGTTTGAATTAAACGGATGATATTTCTAACTAAGCACATGCTAGATTTGTCCATGAAGTGAATTTCATGATTTTGCTCCTGTGTAGAGAAATAGAAGATATTCTTCAGATTGGTCAAGAAGTCCAATAGCGTTCTAGAGGACAAGATAATTTATATATTGGTTTTGGTATTGTAGCGGTTAAACACTAGGCCATCGTAAAGAAAACCAAGTAATAAGTTGATGGTCAAAGTTTGAGAATCTGGAGTAGATCCTTCATGGTTTTCGCTTCTAAGATCAGTTAACCGAAATAGTTGAAAATGTTGCTGAAGCCTGAAGTTAGAGAGCCGAGGAAGCTGTTGTCTGTGCTAGGTTTGGAGGTGTGAGGTGGCCCATGGTGGTGGTAGTAATGCTGTTGTGGAGGACGGTAGAAATTCTCTTGTCTCTGTAGCAAAAATTATAAAAATCTATTTAGTTTCATTTTAAATCATTTTAAAAACTTGGAAAATGGAACAAAAAATTACTAGTGATGGAATTGTCCAAACTTTAACTGTCCAATGGTTTAGTTACACCTATTAAAACACTTAAGTAAATACATTTTGAATCCATTTAATTTAACTGAGGATAAAAACATCACAAATGTAGTATCTGACAAGTGTATTGTACGAAATGTGAAAATTTTATAATGCTGTTTAAATATTTACAGCTGATGACAATTCCACTTCAATAAGTACAATTAATTGTACATGAATAACATTACATGAAAATTGTAACAAATAAGTAACACATACCTCAAGTGGAGAAGTCAAAATTCTTAAATAAGGAATCTATTTGGTATATTTTGATATTTAAAAGCACTTAATCCTGAATCAAATTTCAGTTTGACAAGAGAGTTGATATTAAGCTTATGTATTGAAATTCTATCTTTATCCACCCCATAAGAACATCCAGGTCAGTTAGATGTCTTCTCTCTTGGATGGACCTAGAAATTCCCATCCTTGGGGATCTCTCAACCTCTGGAAACTGTGTTATGTTACCTATCCTCCTGGAACATATAGCCTATCAGAGCCCTTATTTCTGGCCTGTAGATTCTTTTTTCTTTAGCTTCCTTGTCCATCTGTATTCTGACAGCCATTAGTATCAAACACTACACAAATTCTAAAATTCTTCTCAGCCTTTGGTCCCCTTATTTTGTCAGACCTAGATTTCCACAGTCTTTGGAACCACTCTGTTTCTTGATCTCCCCCCCCCCTAACTCTGAGTTTCAACTTTTAAAGACCACCTGGTCTCTGAAAAGATACCCCCACTTTCTGAGTCAACTCATCTTAAATTTTATCTGGGTCTAAAATGTCCTTACAATAAAATGTCCTTACTTTTGTAAGGACATTTTAGACCCATAACATATACATAATCTAAAAAGATTCATGTATATTTTAGATTTCCCTTGCTCTTCATTTCAGGAGCTCCTCCTGGCTTTAAGCTTCTGTAGTCTCAAGATATACCCAGTCCACTCTGGCCACCATGGCGTGTCTTTAAATTTTCTTGATTAGAGAGCTGACTTAATAAATTACTGACATAACTTAAGCAGTAAATCAAGTCCAGAATTGATTATCATGATACTTCCCTCCCCCATAATTTCATCTAACTAGTTGGAAGGAAATAACGAGTTTAGGAGGTTGTTTAGTTTTAGAAGCTTAGCAAATCACTTGTTCAGTTGCTTTCTAAACTTTTGTTGAAATATTTGCTCCAATGAGGACTAGTTTAAATTATCACTTGATCTGGTAACTTTGGTCAATATTCAATCACTTGCTCCCCCCCCCCCGTAGGTCATGTTTCTTAAATGGAGAATTTGTAGTGTTAAAAGCTGTTAATGTTATTCAACAAACCAGTTTATAATTTCACAGTATTATAAATAATCAGTAATATTTACAGGACATCTAAAGTAGAGTAATAAAAATACAGAATTCTAGTGAAGAAACCAACACCAAGTTATTTAGAAAATTCAAAAACCTAAACAACACAAGTTATATTTACACATTACACTGAAATAAAACAGTATCAGTAAAATGAAAATTGAAAGCAACCAATTCATCAAAATTGTATCATTTGAATAAAGTATGACATCACTAACTCGTACTTACATCGCCTTGAAGGAAATATCAAAGCATCTGTGTCGTTTGGGGCCGCGCAACTCTGGAATTTTCCGTCATTGTGCCTAGGTTTTGAATCACTCCGAGTTGGCTGTTTTGGGGCCTTTGTTGGCTCAAGTTTGATTGGTTTGATTGCAAAATTTGTGCTGACGGATATACACTTAAGGTCGGTTTGTAAAAGTTTGGAACCACTCTGTAAGCATTGTTATAAGTTACACAAACACACCCTCACCATACCAACATTGCTTATTTACAAAGCGTTTCTATTTGGAAAACAGCAGAGGAAGATGTTTACAAAAGTTTAAATATACAAAACGAAAAACAAAATTATATTCTCATGTCCTATCTTTAATTTTAAGTATATATAATGGTAAAATTAAATAATTAACCCTTTGCGATCGGATGCAGTATGTAATAGTATGTCCTCTACGTTCGCGTGGCCAGTGTGACGGGCCACAGCCATCTGCGCATCAAGTCGTATTAGTTTTCACTTGAGTTGTCCCCGGCGCTCGGATGGCCAGTGAGACTGGCCAACATAGAATTCCTTCAACGGTCGGATGGCCAGTGCCACTGACCAAGAAATACATTCTGCATTTAGAAATACTTTATCAGCGTTAATATGGCTATAAAGTGCTGAAACCTATCGAGTAAACATTGAACTAAATGAAACATCTGTTTCATTACATTTAACCATCTTGGATTTGAGGAATACTAGAAATAAACAGGTGTTTGTCCGGTACCATTTGACAGTGGGAGCATTTCAGATTTGTTGAAGTGTCGTAAATATTGTGATTAACCTAGTTTACTTGTTATTGTGTTAGATATCGTGCAGTTATTTATATTTAGATAAATGCAATTTATTAACAGTTGTCAATATGGATAAACCTTTAGTCCCCTGACGATTTTGAAGAGATACTGTTTAATGAAAATAGTGATGTTGACTCAAATCATGACAGTGATGTACAGTCTAATTTCAGTGGTGATTTTGATAACTATGTAACTGTTGAAGAACTATTTGAAGAAGATTCAGATTATATTGAACATAATGATGAAGTAGACCAGACAGACAATGGAAATATTAGTAGGCCTAGACGTGGCTAGAGAATGGAAAGAATGGTCTGAAGGTGATGGAAACTTTTACAAATTTATTTGGACACAGGTTAGTGGTTTTCAACTTGCAGGTAATGAGAAACCTTCAACCCCTTTAGAGTTTTTTCAGCTTTTCTTTACTGATAGCCTATTGATAGAAATCGTAAAAGAAACAAACAGATATGCTATTGAAAAAATTCAGAAAAACACACCTTTACAAAAGAAATCAGTATGGTGGTCATGGGTAGAAACTAACACTTTCAGAATTGAAAGCTTTCCTTGGAGTTATTATAAATATGGGAATGAACGGCAAACCAGAAATGGCTGACTACTTTCCCACAAATTGGGTAGACTACCAACCGTTTTTTAAGGATGTTTTAAGGTAAGGAAAGATTCTTACAAATATTCTGGAATTTGCACATATGCCCACCTCCTTCTGGTCCTGTCGCTGGGACATTGACTCGTTCCGGTAAGGTAAGAAATGTTTCTGCGTATCTGGATAAAAAAGTTCAGAGAATATTATGTCCCCACAAAAAGAAGTCAGTGTTGATGAAAAGCACCATAGGCTTCAAAGGACGTATAGTCTTTAAAGTCTACAATAAAGACAAGCCGATTAAATGGGGGATTAAGGTGTTTGTGTGTTGTCTGAGTCCTCAACTGGATATACCTGCGCTATTGAGCCATACTTTGGTAAAACAACAACTGATCGCTTGAATAGGCCAGATTTAGGAGTTACAAGCCGCATTGTCCCTACATCTTGTAGCTAAGCTTAAGGAATCTTATGGCAACATTGAGGGCCTCCACGTCTTTCACTGACAGGTGGTATATACAAATATGGATCTGGCAGCAGAACTTCTAGAGTGGAATGTTTATCTAACAGGTACTGTAATGTTAAACAGAAATGGCCTACCTGCAATTGTGAAACCACAAAGAAAAAATGCCAAAAAACAGACTCAAAAGCTTAAACTGAAACAAGGGGACATAAAAACCTTCAGGAAAGATGAAGAGTTTTCTCTGTTACTGTGGAAAGACAAAAAGGTAGTGTCAATGCTAAGTACACTGTATGGTGGATAACACTACCGTGGCAGTTAGGCGACAGCAAAAAGATAACGTAGTACAAGAGGTGAAAAAACCGACTGTAGTTTGCAATTATAACAAGTACATGGGGGGGAGTTGATCTTGCGGACCACTACATATCATCATACTCTTTTACCAGGAAGTCGATCAAGTGGTGGAGGAAAGTTTTCTTCTGGTTGTTGGAAACCGCCATCGTCAACTCATTTGTACTTTACAATGCCAATCAAGGACCAACAACATCAAGTTAGACAGAGAAGTTACAGAAAAATGTTGATCACAGAATTAGTCGGGGAAGTGCGGAATATGAAGACCTCTTTAGGAAGACCGTCCTAACAGTGTAGATGATGAAAGACTTAACGGAAAATTACATTTACCCTATCCTCTACAGACTGGCAAAAACCAAGGACTGCTCCTGTTTGCAGTGACAGAAGGCCGGGGATGCAAAGAAAACGAACAAATTTCTTTTGCAAAACATGCTCCAACAATCCAGGGCTCCATATCGGCGAGTGTTTTGAGAAATACCACTCAAGCAAAAAGTTAAAAGAACAATGAAACTAAAGTCGGCCACAGTGATAGCATAAGTAGCAATATAAAGTTTTAATTTCTTTCATTATTCAATAAGTATCTAATTCCAATTTCAAATTAATGTAAAACCAAATAAAACAATTGCAATAAAGTAATATTAGTTTTTAAAAGAACAATGAAATCAAAGTCGGCCATAGTGATTGTATAAGTAGCAATATAAGGTTTTAATTTTATTATTCTATAAGTATGTAATTTATTGCACTTTCAAATGTAAACCAAATGTATATTTATAATTCCATTATTGTGTGTCTGTATATAAGCAATAAAACAATTGCTATAAAGTAGTTGGTTTTTAATTATTTAAATTTTAAATCCCACATGTAAACATTCCAGGTTTTACTACGAAATAATTCCGAGTTGGAGGAGGAAGGGCCGCTACGATGAATAACAGCTGACGCAGAGATCGCCGTGGGCAGTGACACTGGCCACCTGAGCGGCGAGGACAACTCATGTAGTAGTCATTTCTGAGCTGTCTTAGAGTAAAACTTGGCCGGTCTGACTGGCCATCCCCGATCGCAAAGGGTTAATAATAATAACGAAATTAATAAAATCAAACACTTGATAATTATATGTAAAACTTAATTTTTAACTAAAAATGTTCGATAACTGTTAAAACAAATGTAAATTCAAGAATATTTTACAGCCATGCAAACATTAAACAGTGCATTTCATAACATAAACTTTAATTAATATAGTTGTTATAGGTACGGTAATAAATGATAAGCAAGATAAGCAATGATGTAGTGCAACAGAATAATGGTAACAAAATAATTAAGAAGTTAATTAATTGTTACTACAATGTTTCTAAAGACCCTTTATATATTTCCTAAATGCTATGATAAATGTTATTTTGGTCGTATGGTTACATGGAAATACAATCCATAAGATGATCATTACTGCAGTTAATACATTATGGCCAACGTTGTACACATATATGTAGATATTATACTCATTAAAAAAAAACCTTTTAATTTCAAAGCTATGAGATGAATTA